>NC_085997.1:35324231-35554231 GCF_030014385.1 Trichomycterus rosablanca | reverse complement strand
GTCTGATAAATGCTGAACATGTAAATGTAGTGGACAAACGTGTTTGTGTTCTTTAGATTCAGTCACAGTAAAAGAACCTCTGCAGAAATCATTGAAACCTTGAAACTTGTTCCATTCCAAGTGAGTGTAAAGTTTTGACTCTGTCAGCAGGGAAATAAACAGATAAATACATTAAAAGCGCAGAGAGAAAAAGACGCACCTGGTCATTTTGCGCGTCCCGGACTCAAAACGCGAAATTTATGCGTACACGCGTGTTTGCGCAGCTGGAAATGCCGCATGTAGTGCGTGATATAAGGAACAAATGTTCGTACTCACCGCTCCTAATAACACTGCCAGGATCAGAGCGCACATGATCCCTCTGGTTTGGCAAGATTGGTTCTTTTGCGCGTCCACTGATGGTCCCAGGTGGACTTCTCTCAGGAAATGAGCGCAAAAGAAGATGAAGATGATGATGATGAATCAATAGTAGACATGTAGCGCCGAGATGAGCCTCACTCAGGTTCCTCCACAGATTAAAATAATGATGTTTTAAATTCTCCACACTTTGATCCTTTACATTAAAAACACTCTCGGGTGGTCGGATTATTTCTCCAAAAATGTGACGGAAAAATCCGAATTGATCCGAACTGAAGAGCAAGTGGCAAAAAGTACCAAAAAGTGCAAATCAGGAGAATATGTGCGTCAGAATGAATGAGTGAATGGTAATAAATGCCTTATGAGTCGTAATAAGAGTGTGTGTGAGTGTGTATGAGTGTGTCTAAATGTGAGTGAATTTGGAACTGCTCTGACAGAGGGAGGCAAAGATCCGACACTCCTCCTTTCTCTCTCTCTCTCTCTCTCTCTCTCTCTAGCTCTCTCTCTCCACTGTCAAAAGTTTGTGGACACCTGACATTACTGAAACCCCTGAGCAGAAATAAGGAGTCTCATCCTTCCCGTTCCTCATACACCAGCCTGCTTTCTTATGGGACAATGTCATCTTGATTGTAGAACATGACTGCTGGGATTCATTTCTAGTTCTAATCATTAGTGTGGCTGGGCATTAATGTTGTACGAGTCTTTAAATGTTCTACACATTTTGTTCATTACTAACCACTTCATCCTGGTCAGGGCTGCAGTAGGTCCAGCACTACTCTTAAACACTTGGCCCATGGTGCAAATTCACGCTAGACCAAAGTCAACATAAATTCTCTTATTCGGTCACTCACTCACTCCTGGAGGCAAATTATGGTACATATAACATCTACGAGCATGTTTTGTGTGATGGAAGGTCATAAGGAGAACATGCAAAATTCCTACAGATAGGGACAGGAGGCGAGGATCGAACCTTTAGAATTCAAAATCACATTGGCATAACTGTGTGGGTGGAAGGCATCCTTTGGCCAAATTTAAGCAACTAATAAACTGTGACATTCATGGTATTTAGCAGATGCGTTTATACCAAGCGACTTACAACAGTGACTGATACAGTCCAAACAAGTGATGTTTAAGGGCCTTGCTCAGGGGCCCAACAGTGGCAACTTAAACCAGCAACATTTTGATCACTAGTCCAGTATCTTAACCACTGAGCTACCACTGCTCTTTCTTATTGCTTTTTCTACATAACTATTATTTATTTATTCATTTATTTATTAGGATTTAACGTCATGTTTTACACACTTTGCTTACATGACAGGAGATTCATCAGTTTAAGTCATGGACAATTTCATATTTTCAATTTACCTCACTTGCACGTCTTTGGACTGTGGGAGGAAATCCACACAGAAACGACTCGGACTGCTCCACCTGGGAATCGAACCCAGGACCTTCTTGCTGTGAGGCGACAGTGCTACCCACCGAGCCACCGTGCCACCCCACATATCTATTTATATAGTACAAAAGATTTCTGAATTGATTTCTGCTGTGTGGTGGATTGTGTGGGTATTATTTGGGCGGGTGTGGTCCTTTTATAACGAGCGTCCACTTGCTTGCATCCACTGTTCTGCCTTGCTGAGACTTTGTGTCTGTTTGATGGAGCCACTGACTTTTGAGACTTCTGAAATGTTACTTTTTAACAGCTACTATTTAATCACCCACTGTTTAGTCCTTTTGGAACTCAATTAGTTGTCTTACATCGCATTAATGTTCATTTTCTGCTAGGTCTGCAATACTGGACAGAACCTGTGGACTGATAGCGGTGAGCAGACTGATGCTATTTTAATAAGCCTGTGATGAGATGGATAATCAAAACCCTCCTGACCGAGCTTGTAAATGAAAATGATGGTGCATTAAAGCTCGCTGGTGCATCTCCGCCTCGCTGGTGCATCTCCGCCCCGCTGTAATGGAAGCAGATGTGAAACCAAATGGCTCTGTCCCAAATGTTTTCCCGTTAGCCATGAAATGCTCTAGATATGACGTGGAAAGGTCGTTGAGTTTGTGTTTATGCTAATAATCCATCATGTTTCACGTCATCAGCAACAAACTGCAGTTGAGTTTGCAGCTTTATATTCTGTTCCTGTGCCATCCAGATATAACGTGATGTAAACTTAGTCGTTCTTGGGGTTTACACTAAACCAACTCATGGTGGTGCAGAGGTCTAATGTTCTGGAGTCAAGTCTAGTTTATTTATATAGCGCTTTTACAACAGACATCGTCTCAAAGCAACTTTACAGAATCTAGGACCAACAGACCAAAAACCCCTATTGAGCAAGCCGAGGGCGACAGTGGCAAGGAAAAACTCCCTTAAAATTATAAGAAGAAACCTTGAGAGGAACCAGACTCCGCAGGGATCCCATCCTCTTTGGGTGGCCTGGAGGATACTTTTAATAAACCACTGACCCGGCTGTTGACAGATGCAGTTGATCATGTCTGAAGAAGTGAAGGTAGGGAATCACCTCAATGCAACAGTGGCCCCTGCTGTCTGGTCAAGGAATACAGAAGACAAAGTGTGTTCTTCTTTACATGTTCTCTATTAGCTTGTTTAGCTCAATAGAACTCTGGTCCTTGAATTGGTTCTGTTCAGGCTTTTTAGAACTTTAAAGAACCAGCATGATGCATCATCGACGGCGGGCGTTGCACAACAGAAGTAAATAGTACTAACATGATGGGGGAGCGTCTAGATCACTTGCGAGCATTTATGTTGTTGTTACAGATGTTCGTTTTGTGCAAAAAGCATCGATCAACTATCAGTGATAAGACGTAGAAGGCAACTCCGTGCAAGACGAACAGTACGTGAAACATTTTCATTTGCAGATGTTATATTCCTAATGGGAAACACGCTTATAAATTTAATAGCATCTGGAAGAACATATGCTAAGGTAAGCAGTGGTTATGATTTTTTTGCTGTGTTTTGGATTTTGGCCGCTGTGCCATGATTTATCGAGCCCTTTTGTTTTGCAATGAAAACAAAATGTATCAGTTGAAGCTTTTAACTGGAACCTTCTTGTTACGGAAATTACATTCATTTGCACAATGACGAGGAAAGTAAAGGCACGAAGTAAAACGGCAAAATACGCTAATCTGTTGTTTTTTTATCTGAATTTACAGATTATTTGTTTATTTCTACGCTACATTTCCAATATATGTTTTGTGTTTATTATATTGACTCGTGACTTGACTCCGCCTCTAGCCTAAAGACTCGTGACTTGACTCTGACTCATATTTTGTGACTTGTGAACATCTCTCCCACTCACTCACTTTCTTAACCTCTTATCCAATCAGGGTTGCAGGTGGGGCTTTTTCATGGACGCAAGTCACACAGTAAGACCCTGGATGGGGCGCCAGTCCATCACAGATGCAGTAGTAGTTCTATCCGCAAACGTTTATTGCACAGCTGAAAAATTTCACTAAATGTAACATTAAACACGCTGAAACATTTTGCCCATGTTGTGGTTTATTATTTAGCTTTCTCCAAAATGTTACATTCAGAAAGGTTATGTCATTTGGGTTGGGGGCTGAAGCCCTGTGATTGGGTTGGGATTGTTGCCCTGTTCCTGCCTTCCGGGAACCGTATCCAACGCAGACCTGACCAGGATAAGGCAGTTTGGTAAAATGAAATGGAGGCGAAGTAAATAAATAATGCATGTACGTATGGAGCAGGGAGCCGAATCCCAAACGGCTTGCTGTTGCACACGAGGCCATTATTAATACAGCACGCAGAGCACAGATACCAGGAGCCGGAAGTCCCGAACGGCCTGCTAATGGAAAGTAATTGGAGTACGGTTGGGTGGTACAGCCATTATTTTTATACTCTGTGTAATGCACGTTATTAGCAGTAAGAAGCTGGAGCAGACGTCCTTATTTTACACCTGATATTGTGTATTTATAAACAGACTTATGAAGTGATTTGGGATGCAGCCTCAGAAACAAGTCCAGCACCAGAGTCTGATAATGTGTGGTGTTTATTATAGATTTTACTATAAATGTCTTGCTTATTGTAAAGCCAATTAACAATAAAAAATTTAATTTCAGGTCTGGATTATACAAGGGATCTTCAAAAAGTTTCCTCACTTTTATATATTTGGTTATAAGCGGTGAGGGTGGGAGGAGGAGTAATCGGTCGTGTCTGAGAGACTGAGAGACGCTTATAGTCTGGATTTAGCTCCATGTGATTTCCACCTTTTTGGACGCTCAAAGAAGCTTTAAGGGGAAGATTTTCATGTGATCGGATCATCGGAAGGTGATGATGTAGAAAAGTGATAGAGATTGTTTTTAAAATTCTTAATAATTAGAGTTTAAAAAAACCCTTGGAATTAGAGCCTGACCTAGTAGTTTAAGTACCTAGTAGTTTTCTGTGTAATCTGCAATTTGCTGTGAGATTCAAAATGTAAGGTTAATTTGCACTATGCAGCGTCCTAGCACTCCTACAGCAATTCAGTTAGCAATCGCTTCATCAAATTTACTGGTTAATTTGCACTATGAGGCGTCCTAACAATCATTCTCAGCACTGCAGTGACACTGACATGGTGGTGGTGTGTTAGTGTGTGTTGTGCTGGTATGAGTGGATCAGACACAGTAGTGCTGCTGGAGTTTTTAAATACCGTGTCCACTCACTGTCCACTCTAATAGACACTCCTACCTAGTTGGTCCACCTTGTAGATGTAAAGTCAGAGACGATCGCTCATCTATTGCTGCTGTTTGAGTTGGTCATCTTCTAGATCTTCATCAGTGGTCACAGGACGCTGCCCATGGGGCGCTGTTGGCTGGATATTTTTGGTTGGTGGACTATCCAGCAGTCCAGCAGTGACAGTGAGGTGTTTAAAAACTCCCGCAGCGCTGCTGTGTTTTATCAACTCATACCAGCACAACACACACTAACACACCACCACCATGTCAGTGTCACTGCAGTGCTGAGAATGATCCACCACCTAAATAATACCTGCTCTGTAGTGGTCCTGTGGGGGTCCTGACCATTGAAGAACAGCAAGGGGGGAAAGGGGGCTAAAAAAGCATTAAATTTACTGGTTAATCTGCACTATGAGGCGTCCTAGCAATCCTACGGCAATTAAGTTAGTAATCGCTTAGTCAAAATGTCCAAGATGTTGAAATCTGTTTGGAGTTTGGACTCCTAACCAATTCTGGGGATGCAGAGGGTCAAAACATGGATGAGAATTTTTATATTTGAGAAAGAACATCGCAAAGCCTCGCACTGTTGCTGGATGTTTTAGGTTTACATTCAACTATTAAGGCAGCTGTGCTGTGTTCTTTAGCTTCCATTGATTCTATCATTCAGTTTATGAGTGTAATTTAATGACTGATGTGAAATGTGGCTCTTTTCTTTATAAATCCGTGAATTTAAGCACATTTTCCCGTAAAGTTAATAGGACTTTAATTATAATCCACTGTGCATCAGAAAGCAGGGAGCCCAAATATTCATTTCCTCCATTATTTCTGAATGAGGTTTTTGTTCGATGAATAATAACATCATCATCACCTGTCATCCTCAATCTGCAGCTTTGAGTCTCAAACTTTGACCTCGTATGAGCTTGTGTGGACGCCAAATGCTCAAAAACAGCCAGTCTGTTCAAAGTGTGTGTGTGTGTGTGTGTGTGTGTGTGTGTGTGTGTGTGTGTGTGATTTATGTTCACTGAGCTCTGAGTGTTACAGAACAATCATGTCCATTCAATGAATTACCCATCAAGATGTTAATAATCCACACACACACACACACACACACACACACACACACTACCCTAAAACTGACTAAAATTAGAAACCCAGACATTGTTATAAACTGCTGAGTTCAGATTGTACAATGTTCCAATATTGATTCTTTCTTCTTTTTTTTTGTTGGTCAGGTGTATGCCAACGTGCAGGTACAGAGGAACACACTACTATCCCTGTATCCCTCCACTTTAACCAAACATTACAAGCGGTTTCACAGCAGCAAGGAAGTGATTTTTTATTCTACCTTCCCTTCCACAGACACAGCGTTTCTGCAAACTATACATTAAAGAAAATCAAAAATAAAGGTATTTTTATTTATAGGTGACAAATGTTTTTAATTTGTTATTATTCTTTAAAGCTTAACGCTGAATGAAAGGAATAAGATTATCTGACCATAAATGCGTTTGTAATTTGTCCTGTTAAAAGGTAGCTGTTTATGTATTAAAGTGCCACCATGTGCCACCAATTACATGAAATCACCCCGGACCAAGTGTCCTCTTTTTTAAATACCAAAATATGGTGAACCTAATGTTGGGTAACTTTGTTCCTTAAATAAAATCTGTAGTTTTTACTAGGGTTGGCTCGATGCCACATTTTTATGTCCGGTACCGATACGATACTGCAAATTGAGTATGTGCCGATACCGATACCAATCCGATACCGTCATTTCTCCTCTTAAACAACTAAGCAGTAATAATACACGTCTCAATGCACCATGGTTAAACTAGCTATCTAAATAACAATGCTCAGATTGTGTAACAAATATTCTAAAGGAATAAATACAGAAGCTACAACATCACACTTATACAAAACTGCTGTTTTTATTTTCACTTTTACACTCAGAACATTTAGCAGCATTGTTGGCTTGTTTAAAAGCATCGTTCAAACATTTTAAATCAAATTTAAAGTGCAACTTTATCTGTATTTAACAAATCAATTATCATTTCAATATAAAATTCTGGATCTGTCAACTCTCAAGTCTACAAAAAAAAGAGGCAGCGAAAAAATTATAAAGTAAATAATAAAAAATATTATTTATAAACAATAAAAATAAAATAATTGAATTATAAAAAATAACCAAATGTATCTAATGTGTCCCGGCTTGGAGATCTCTCACATCCTCAACAAAATGTAATCCATTAGTGTTATAAAATAAAACAAACTACACCGTTTCCCGTTTAGCCACACACGTCCTCTTCTATTTAAAATCCAGCAGTTTTTTATATAAGCGCGCTTTGGTTTTTCATCTAAAAACGCGACAGAACTTTAACAGAAAATCTCAACCAAACACTGCGTAAATTTTAATTGGTCCATCGCGTTTGATTGACATCCACATCTTCCAATTGTAGACACTTTGGACGACACACCGTTAAACAGTGTTTTTAGATGTGGCAGTAGTAGATGATTTTTTTTTTAATGCTAAAAGTTTAAGTAGATCAGTGTGTTTTAATTTGTGAATTGCCTTATTTACATTACGTGTTATTTACATTACGTGTTATTTACATTACGTGTTATTTACATTAAGTGTTATTTACATTAAGCAACAGTATCAGATCGGATTACACGTTTTTTTACTTTCGATATCCGATTCAGTGATTTGGGCCAATATCGGACCCAGTGCCAGCCCTAGTTTTTACTCACGTTGTTAAATGATGTGAAATCATTCAGTGTGACACAATGACAGAGACCATCAGGAAGGGTTCAATTACTTTTTTACACATACCAACACATGAATGAATGAATGAGTAGGCCTCTTCTATTTTCCCGGCTAAGGATGGCAGTGCCAGCAGGCTAACAGGATCACTTCTGCAGGAGTGAAATTCCCAGGCTTTCCCAAACCATTTGTGAGATCTTTTCAACCCCTTTGGTCCCCCCATTGCCCAAACCACCAAGGATCAGCAGCTCAACCTATAGAAGTTCTTTTGAATTCCAAATTCCCAAACAGGAACGTCATTAAGGATTGGAACCCAGCCCCCAAAATATGCTTCTGTTTCACTACCTCACATTTTGTTACCTAAAAACAAGGTCCTTTCTTCACTTACTTCACTTGCATTTCATTTATTTCCAAGAAGACTAAAGAATCCTCTGGAAGGCTTTAAAGGTGCCGATTCTAATTCCAACCACAAAAGGTTCAAGTGCGTGCCAAAGTTCTTACCACTCAGCATTCAGACCAGAGAGCCACATGATCCACGTTCTGTTCAGACGCCCCTCATTTGCAATCCTGGTGTAAATGAAGAACAGTGAAAGAACTGGCAACCACAAGCATCCTGTACAACATGAATGACATGAAGTCGTGTCCAAAACCGCCTCCTTTCTTCCAGTATTTGCTCAGCTTGCTTTGAAACAGGTTCATTCTTTGAGTCTTTGACTCTAGTGAAACCCACACAGGAAATGTCTTTATAGTAACGTATTATTACTATTATTATCATTATTATTAACAGCTCCAGAGCTGTGCAATCACCAATTGTAAAACAGTTGGCTTTTGCTTCCAGATTGAAACAGAATTAGTTCCAGCACATCTGAGTGTGTGAATTCTTTACATCATCTCTGGTACTGATTTCATCTTTCTGGATCTTGTGAAAAACGTATCAATGACCAAACATGAAATGGAATATATACAGCGAATACGTGGCTGGGTTTTCTTCCCAAGTGCTGCAGTTCAGCACGGTTCTTTACAGCTGTTTCAGATCCAGATCTGCTCTAATACAGACAAAAGTATTGTGAAATCCAGATGTGTTCGTGGATAAATTCATGTCAACTCAAAATGTCAACATTCTTGGCTGCTGTATGGTTTATATTTTATTTTTATAGTTCACTCATCTACTATACATATTATATACTATATATATTCAATATTTTCTATTTATCTTTCTGTTTCTTTTGTTGTCTGTTATGTGTAAACACTGTTAGGATGTATCTATCTGTCCACTCATCCATCCATCCATCCAACCATCTATCCATTCTTCTAACATCCATCCATCCATTCAACCATCTATCCATCCATCCATCTATCTATCTATCTATCTATCTATCTATCTATCCATCTATCTATCGACTCATCCATCCATTTGTGGTGCACTTTTATTTTCCATCATCTCTGTCACAACTCACATCTCAGACCACAGAAAGCATACAATAAAGAAGGTTAAATATTATTAAATCTAATGCTGTAATTATTTACATTTAAATGTTTGACATTTAGCAGATGCTCTTATCAAAAGAACTGCCACAGTAAACATTTCCTCACTCTAGTTCAAGTAAACAACAGTTCAAGGATACAAATCTGCTGAAACTCTGTTAGAACGAAGGAATACTCTGAGTAAAAGACAGATATAGAAGATGTAATATTAAGAACAGGTATAGAAGATTTAATAATAAGAACAGGTTTAGAAGAATTAATAATTTGTTTAGTTAATTATGTGTGATGTGGATTTGGACACAGCCAGGGATGTGTACTGGTTATTGCATAGATGGATGGATGGATGGATGGATGGATGGATGGATGGATAGATAGATAGATAGATAGATAGATAGATAGATAGATAGATAGATAGATAGATAGATAGATAGATAGATAGATGCGCCAATCAAAATGAACCAGCTAATCAGCGCGCGTCTTCTGCCATCTAGCGGCTGAAATGTGAAACTGCACCATATTAAACAGATCTCACTCTTAGTACCAAAACGGTTCCGTATAGAGTTTATAGTTCCAACAAGAGTTCTGTATAGTATCAAAATGGTTCTGTATAGTACAGAAAGCTTCTTTATAGTACCAAATACTTTACAATGAATGACTTACACAAGGACGTGTTTACAAATAGATTTACATTTTATTATATTTACACTACAATTTCTGTTTTATATTTTTTGACATGTGGGGTTTTTGACACTTGGCATGTTTTACTTTACTTGTTTTGTATTTTTTTTCCTTGTTTACTTTTGTAGATAATTCTGCATATTAAAATGTTGAATGTATTTAATTGTTTCTGTAAAAATAAACAACAAGTTCTTTATTAAATCTTTAGGGCACTAAAAGGACCATTTTCCCCTCATTTAATTTCATAAATGTATTGACTATGAGCTTATGATGATTTTATATTATGTACAAATAAATACATGACTGAATAATACAAACTAGAAATAAATGAAGTAGAAAATACATGTGAAATTCTGCTAAAAATATTCAATAATAGTAATAAAAACAGTAGGTTTTACACAGCGACCTGGTTCCTGCAAACTAAGGTGTGCTGTGTGGTTGAGGTCAGGTCACTTTAGTTTCTTCAACCCAAACTCTTCAAACCATCTTTATTTTCCTTGCTTTGTGCAAGGGGCTCAGTCATGCTGGAACAGGAAAATTCCTTCCCCAAACTGTTGTCACGGAATTAGAAGCCTATACATAATTCAATAGATTTTATACACCAGTGTGTGTGGCTGAAACAGCTGAGGAGCGCCTTCATACTTTTAGAATAATGTAGCTGTGGCATCTTTATTGTTATTATATAACGGCAGAAAAGACAGAAAATAAAAACATCTTCATTCATTCATTTATTGTCTGTTTTACCACCCGCTTTATCCTATTCAGGGTCACGGTGGGTCCGATTCACTGGTCAACAGGCAGAAAACACCGCGGACAGGTCACCAATCCATCACAGGGCACACACACACACACACACACACACACAGGGCAATCTTAGTATCTCCAATTAACCTGACTGCACGTCTTTGGACTGTGGGAGGAAACCGGAGCTCCTGAAGGAAACCCACACAGACACGGGGAGAACATGCAAACTCCACACAGGAAATAAAAATGATTAGATGTATTCAAACTTTTGACCGCTAGACTCGCTGCTCAGATTTACAGGCTGTAATACATGCTGAGTGTTTTTAAGTCCTCGTCCCCTATTGAAGCATGAAGGAAACCTGTAGAACCCTCATTAGTCTCCGGGTAATGAACGAGGTTACGTTTGTGGTTTACAGTAAACGCAACACAGTGTCCACAGTGCCAACACACCAACCGGCAAGGACAAAAAGAGTCAAAGTGAGAACGTAAACAACAAATCATCACAATGTTACAAAATGAACAATTTATAATTAATTAATGTAAATAATTTCTAATTTAGTCCCAGATTTGAACTTCAGCTTTGTTCTGGTTGTAGATGTAAACACTACAGGAATGGATGGAAGCAGCTGACTTGCCCTGAGAATCTGACAGAACTGCAGCAAAAAAAGTGTATAAGGCTCCTGGGTTGGTTACGCTGCCCACCACCGCTGAGATCCAGGTTTAAATCGATAGCGGTGCTATCGGCCAGCCAGGCGTCTACACAGACGTGAATTACTGTGTCTAAGCTGGGGGATGGCTGAAGCTCTAAGATGGATTGGTAGCCTGTCCAGGGTTTTCCTGCATTGTGCCAGTTGTTTCCCATCGTGACCCTGACCAGGGCCGAGAACTGGATGAAAATGAAAAATTAATTAATTAATTAATAAAATAAATAAATTGAAATAAGTGAATAAAAATAAATGAATAAAAAATGAATAAAATAAATAAATGAATGAATACAAATAAATGAATAAATGAATACAAATAAATTGATAAAAAATAATACAAAATATATAAAAAGAAATGAATACAAATAAATAAATAAAAATGAGTAAAAAAATAAATAAATAGATAAATGAATAAAAATAAATAAATAAAAATAAATGAATAGATAAATGAATAAATAAAAATAAATGAATAAATAAAAATAAATGAATAAATAAAAGTAAATGAAAAAAATAAATAATACCCTGCACTGGCCGCCGATTCATCGCAGTTCTTCAGCCAAAGACAGCCAATCATGTGTAGACACTCAGCTGGCTGATAGCACCATTATATATTCTACCCAGGATCGCAGCAGTGATGGTCTAGCGTAAAAAACTTCTGGTACCACTCGAGCACTGCCTGCTGCTGATATACAGACAAAGAAAAAGTCTTCAGGAGGGGAATTTTGTGGTCAGATGAAGAAACAAAGATGAAGAACTGCAACCACAATGACCAGAAATATGTGAACCCAACATTGTATTAACTGTAAAGTATGCTGGTGGTAGAATTACGCTCTGAGATGTTTGGCTTGGATGTAACTGTGTAACCAAACTCTCAGAACCGATGCTGAAGAAGCTAAACCAGGTCGTCCGTCGTTCAGATGCTGAAGGTGAGTAAAGAAAGATGTTTGTAACCAGAGAATGTGTTGAGGTTAAACATGGTGTATAAATGTGACAAGAGGGTCACACACACACACACACACACACACACACACACACTGCAGTAAAGCTGTAAGTCCGACTGTGTTTAGTGCATCAATATTATGAGTGAAGGTACGACCGCAGATCTGGCCGCCGCTGAGCCGTGTCTTTTCCACATACACTCTGTGATCAAAAGTATGTGGACGCCCGATCATTAGCCCCCCATTACAGCTATACTTCACTCTTCTGTAAAGGAAGTGTCCATGGGAATTTGTGCCCATTCGATCAAAATACCATTCATGATTTTCTTTTCAGAATGAAAGAATAAAATGTTTCCTGCAAAGATCACACCAAGAACACAACCTGCACCGCTTCAGAAAAAGAGCAATATTATATGAACTTTATAATATGAACTACATTGTTATTAAGTTATGGATTTATTTAGTGTATGTGATTGGTAGTACGTAACACTACTGTTACGTACACTATAAAAAGGCCAGTGGTATCCACACCACAGCCACTGTTGGGCCCATGAGCAAGGCCCTTAACCCTCAATTGCTTAAACTGTATGTCATAGTCCTATAGATCCAACTGAGATGACTGAGATGGTGTGGCAGGATTTCAGTCAAACATCTTGAGGCTGGAAGAAATGTTACTGCTGCTGAAGGAGCTTTTACCAGGGTTCAAATACTTTGTATGTATGATGTTGGTTTTTGTGTGGATGGGGGTGTCAGGGGTGTGTCTACATGCAGTGTGTTACAGTCGCAGGTATAAATGTGATGTTTAAGGTCGTCTCTGTTTTCTTTTTTTGTACAAGTGCAAAGTTTTGGTTCCTCAGCTCCTAGGTTCCTTGGTTCCTTGGTTCTTCAGTTCCTCAGTTCCAAGGTTCCTTCTGGATTCACACCACCTACAGCTGGTAAGGGATTTTAGATTAACTTTATTATTCTGTTCTAACATAATTTACTTTATTATTTATATTTAAATTAGTTTTAGTGGCTGAAGCTTTTAAGGTTTTTGCAGAAGCAGTGTGAATAAAAAAATATAAATAAATAAATAATGTAATAAATAAATAAAAATTAATGTAGGATATAGGTAGAATTACAGGATTTTGTAATTGCTTTAGCAACATACTTTAATACTTTAATATAATAACAATAATAATAATAATAATTATTATTATTATTATTATTATTATTATTATTATTATTATTATTATTACTATTATTATTATTATTATTATTATTATATGCTTTTAATTATGTTTTAGACTTTTTTACCTTTGTCCTCACCCATTTTAAGCACCACTGATCTCATAAAAACACAACATACAGTAAATAAAATTATTATTTATTATTATTAATAAAATAAGAACTGGACGAGCCACATTACCATTACACGTACATGCAAACTAATTTATCTATTCATTCATTCATTGTCTCTTTTACCACCGTCCGATTAACTGGGCCAAAGACAGAAAACACACCAGCCTAACACAGGGCAGACACACACACACACACACACACACACACACACACATACACTGACTGCATGTCTTTGGACTTTGGGAGGAAACACACACTGACACAGGGAGAACATGCAAACTCCACACAGAAAGGACCCAGGCCACCTGAACAGCAAATCAAACCCAGTGTGTGTAAGCTTATAAACATCATGATTGCTGTAATATGTTTTATTCTTTCTATAGCTGAAGATAAAATAAAACATCTATATGCTGCAATACCGTCGTATATGGATTCGTTTATACACTCGTGTTTTATAGTAATTTGCAAGTTTGTTTGTTTGTTTGTTTGTTAGGATTTTAACGTCATGTTTTACACATTGGTTACATTCATGACAGAAACTGTTACTCATTACACAAGATTCATCAGTTAACAAGTTTAATGTCAGACACAGTCATGGCCAATGTTGTATCTCTATTTTACCTCACTTGCACTTCTTTGGACTGTGGGAGGAAACCGGAGACCCCAGAGGAAACCCACGCAGAAACGGGGAGAACATGCAAACTCCACACAGAAAGGACCCGGACCGCCCCACCTGGGAATCGAACCCAGGACCTTCTTGCCATTTGCAAGTAAAATAAAAAAGGACACAAAAAGCAACTTTAAAGAATGAAAATATTTTTATAATGATTATTAATAAAGGTCACAGCCTTTGTTAACTTTACTTAAAACTTTTTTAATTAGAAAAAAATCTTTAAATACGCCATCCTATAAAAATCTGAATATTAAATCTGGTTTTAAATGTTTTTAATTGTGTGCTGTGGTGAATACACTACACTAATATATACTTCTATATTTATATTATTCAGTAATATTATATGTTTAGGTTATACTATATGTGAGCCAGAGGTCTTCGCTGATTTGATAAAGAAACCAGTGCTGTTGGTACCAAACACATGGCAGGTCAGAGCAGATCTGAGGTGTTTGACCAGGCTGGATGTATCATTGTAAAAGTGTTTTCTGATGTTGTGAAAACACTGAGCTGTATTTTCACCCACAACACCGAAATAACACAGAAGGAAAAATACAGAAGTAGGTCATCAATAACGAGTTCTGCACTGCTGCTATTACTTTTGTTCCCTTTTAGTTTAATCATGTTCCAGTTTTGTGACTGATGAACAGGTACTTTAATAATAATAATAATAATAATAATAATAATAATAATAATAATAATAATAATAATAATAATAATAATAATAATAATAATAATAATAATGTTATTTATAATAATAATAATAATAGTAAAAATAATAATAATAATAATAATAATAATGTTATTTATAATAATAATAATAATAGTAAAAATAATAATAACAGTAATAATAATAATAGTAATAATAACAATAGTAATAAAAAAAATAATAATAATAATAATATTAATAATAATAGTAATAATAGTAATAATAATAATAATAGTAATTAATAATAATAATAATAATGTTATTTATAATAATAATTATTATTATTATTATTATTATTATTATTATAGTAATAGTACAAATAATAGTAATAATAATAATAGTAAAAATAATAATAATAGTAATAGTAATAATAGTAATAATAGTAATTATAATGTTATTTATAATAATAATAGTAATAATAATAGTAATAATAATAATAATAGTAATAGTAATAATAGTAATAGTAATAATAATAATAATAATAATAATAGTAATAATAATAATAATAGTAATAATAATAATAATAATAATAGTAATAATTGCAATAATAACAATAATAGTAATAATAATAAAAATAGTAATAATAATAATAGTCAAAATAATAATAATAATAAAAATAGTAATAATAATAATAATAATGTTATTTATAATAATAATAGTAATAATAATAATAATGTTATTTATAATAATAATAATAATAGTAATTATAATAATAGTATTAGTAAAAATAATAATAATAGTAATAGTAATAATAGTAATAATAATAATAATGTTATTTATAATAGTAATAATAATAATAGTAATAATAATAATAATAATGTTATTTATAATAATAATAATAATAGTAATAATGATAATAATAATAATAATAATAGTAAAAATAGTAATAATAGTAATAATAATAATAATAATGTTATTCATAATAATAATAATAATAATAGTAATAATAATAATAGTATTAATAATAATATTAATAATAGTAATAATGATAATAATAATAATAATAATAGTAAAAATAATAATAATAGTAATAATAATAATAATAATAATAGTAAAAAAATAATAATAGTAATAATAATTAATAGTAATAATAGTAATAATAATAATAATAATAGTAATAATGATGATAATAATAATAATAATAATAGTAAAAATAATAATAATAGTAATAATAATAATAATAATAATAATAATAGTAAAAATAATAATAATAGTAATAATAATTGATAGTAATAATAGTAATAATAATAATATTAATAGTAATAACAATAATTATAATAATAGCAATAGTAAAAATAACAGTAATAATAATAATATTTTCAGTAGCTCCAGATGTTTAATCACTTTCCAGTTCTGTGACTGATTTACATGTAATTCGGACACCAAGTATCCGACTTCTTTGGAACTCTGTTGGTTGCCTGATTGCTTTGAGTTTTCAAATATTAAAGTGTTGATTTACAGCACTCTTTTGAAGCTAATATCTTAGTTCTATAATCCTGCCCACCGTCCTCTGTTATCTTTATTATTTTGTTCTCCAGATCTGTGTGGATGTGGATGAGCTGATGCAGGAGAAACAGCAGGGTTCCGGGCAGGAGATGGAAAGGTGGCAAAACTCCGACCCTGAGCTCGGCCAGAATGGAACTTCTCAGGTTTCCTACCTGACCTTCAACAGTCTCAAGCTGATATGGGAGTCCATGAAAACCGGTGAGGAAATGTTCCTGATCCTGCATTTTCATATGGAGAATCCTTCATTTATAAAGGCTGGTTTGTACTTGATCAGATGTGCTTCTGAGAGCCTGTGAAAGAATCCCCACAGTAAATCCTATTTATTTAAATTATTTTCCAGGGGTCCCCTGCTGAGTCTGGGTCCTCTCAAGGTTTCTTCCTGTAATTTTTAGGGAGTTTTTCCTTGCCACTGTCACCCTTGGCTTGCTCAACAGGGGTTTTTGGGCTGTTGGTCCTGGATTCTGTAAAGTTGCTTTGAGAAAATCTATTGTAAAAAGTGCTATATAAATAAATTTGACTTGACTTGACAGTCCAGCGGGTTTCAAACTTTGACTGAGAACCAAATCATCTTACAGGATCACAAATGCCACACCTGCACCTAACCACAGTAGATCTGTACATGTATATCACAGCCTTGAAAAAATCTTAGGATTGTAATTATTCCTGCCTCCGTTCTTCATCTGTGACTGGACAACAATCAAGACAGTGGTTAAGGTACTGGACTAGTAATCAGAAGATTGCCAGTTTAAGCCCCACCGCCGCCAAGTTGTCACTGTTGGGCCCTTGAGCAAGGCCCTTAACTCTCAATTGCTCAAAACTGTGTTCAGTCATAACTGTTAGCCGCTTCAAATAAAAGCGTCTGCTAAATGCCAAAAATGTAAATGTTAAATGTTAAAAAATGTGACATGACCTCGTAATTACTTGATCATCATTGATTATCATGATAATCATTGACTACAGTTGGTGACTTCTCTGTGCCCATATAAACAGGGTGAGTTTGGCTGCCTATTAAAACTTCCCTAAATTTCTCCTCGACTATAGAAAGAAAACCCAAACTGTCCCATAATGCTGAAAAGAAATGAGTCTGGATTGTCAGATGTAATCGAAACCAACAGGTCTGCCATGATTAGATGCTCACAGGTGAGCGCAGTTCACACTGTCCACAGTCAAGCAAGCTTCAGATCAAATCAAATCCAAGTTTATTTGTCACATAGTCATGCAGTCATACATACTGTAGTACAACCGGCAGTGAAATGCTTTGGCGCCTGCTCGACCACGTTAGCAAGCCGTAGCCTAGCGGTTAAGGTACTGGTCTAGTAATCATAAGGTCGCTGGTTCAAGCCCCATCACTGCCAGGTTGAGCAAAGCCCTCATTTGCTTAGATTATATACTGTCACAGCTGTAAGTCGCTCTGGATTAAAGCTCAGGTGATGTAGCCGTAAAAACACACACTGGAACCTGAGCTGGGATCTCGAATACATCGTATCGAATCTCAGCTCTGCCTGCCGGCTAAGGCTGAGCGGCCACATGAGCAACGATTGGCCTGTTGTTCAGAAATGGGCGGGACTAAGCCGGATAGGGTCTCTCTCTCTCATAACTGGTGCAGTTACGACCTCTGCTGGCTGATTGATGGTGCCTGCAAAGAGATGAGAAAAGAGTGCTGTCAGGGTGTGTCTCTCCGTACACAACGCTGAGCTGCACTGCACTCGTCAAAGTGTAGGTGATAAGATGCATACGGCTGCTGCCCACATGTCGGAGGGGGCGTGGGTTAGCTTCGTTCTCCTCAATCAGAGTGGAGATTGGCATTGGTGGAGAGGAAGCATGGCGTAATTGGGCAATTGGACGCGCTAAAAAGAGAAAAAGCATAAAGAAAATATATTTTAAAAAATAATAATTGAAACTTTAATTAGAATTTTAAAAAATAGAAGCAATTTAGAGTGAAGTCATGATGTAAAGTCCATATAATCAGCAGCAAACTTAGGTCAGTCTATGGTGCTTCTGTATTGCCCTGCAGAGTCTAAGCCTGGGGTAATGTAAAGCTTGCTTGACTGCGGACAGCTACCCATGTTTCCAATTCCTCCTAGCATGACGTGCTAGCTTCTTTCTTGAGATCACTGTTTGCACTTTGTGATGGGTGAAGTCAAAGAAACCCTACATGTCTGGACACCAAGAGGTCAGGAGAACCTTTGAGACCATGTGTGGTCATTCTGGTAGGAAACGCTGGTTATTTGGGACCTCATCCTGTAACTGGTGTGTTTAGATCGACCTGAGATAAACTGGTTTGTCTGGTTTGCAGAACTAGGAATGTGAGAGTGTGTGTAGCAGCACCATGTGTAAGCTGCTTGATTATCTACTGATAAGAGCCATAAACGACCCCGAGTGTCCAGTTATGGGGAGTTCCTCTCCACATCAGTCCCACATGGACGTTCCTCTGCTGCTCCTCTCCTGATCTCCTGACTTTTCTCATTCATTCCTTCTTTTTGTATTTGTCTGTGGACTCACGTTCTCAGGGGTAGCGATGTTGGACAGAGAGGAGCGAACGCTGTCCAACATAATGGAGAAGATCGTGGATGAGATGGTTGAGAAGAAGGAGATCAGACCCAGTAACTGGGAAGCTCTTCTTCAGGCTTTAACACAGAACCAAAGGTAAGGTCAGAACTTTCAGACTTTCACATTTTGGTCCAGCTGTGGACTTTAAACAGGTTCTATCTTCATAAATCCCAAATGGAATCTCCTCCATACAATAATAACCAAAAATATGTGGACGCCTGACCATCAGCTTGTTAGACAGCCTCCACTTTTTTTGGAGGGATTTTCAAGCGATTGGTGCCCATAGAACATAAAAAATCATTTGTGTGAGGCACTGATGTTGGGCATGGCTCACAGTCAGTGTTCTAGTTCATTCCAAAGGTGCTGGTGCTGTTCCACAGAACTGGTCCTAGACTTGACCCCTGATCTCTGCCTTTTATCTTTTCCTCTGCTCAGCCAATCAGTGGAGACCCAGGCTCTGACATCATCCCTGGAAATAGAGGTGGTTGCACAGAGGGTAAGATGATTTATTTGTAATACGAGCATTGATGGTTTCCACTGAAAAGAAAACCCTAAAAAAAATCATTAATCTTGCAATTATCAGGTTGTTAAATTTTTGCATCATTTATTATTTTTTTTTTTATTTATCATTATTTATTATTATTTTATGTTACAGAGAGAAGTATCTGAAGATGTGGAGGCCTCCTTGGTGCTCGTTGGTGAGTGTGACTGCAGTATGTTCGTTCTAATCATTGAAAGAACTGAATGAACTGAATTCCAAACTGCCTCTGAAGGAAACGTTGGCACAAGAACTTCTCATCAACTGCTTCGTGGATTCGGTTTCCACGACTGACCAGATTTAATCCCGAAAATCAGCTGTTGGGTGCCTGGGAGGCGCAGACACGATCGGCCACGATTGAGGGAGGAATGACTTATGAGAAATGACTCCTGTACCACTGAAACAGCGACTCCTACTCCTAGTCTGGTCAGGGCACTGCTTGAGTGGTGGAGGAATACAGAGAGTACAGCGTGTTACTCCTCCACTGTGTGAAAATGTGGATCTTCTCAGCCATGATTGGGGAAGTCAATCAAGAAAAAGCAAAAAATATATAGATGTATTTGACCGGGGGCGGCATGGTGGCTCGGTGGGTAGCACTGTTGCCTTACAGCAAGAAGGTCCTGGGTTTGATCCCCAGGCGGGGCAGTCCAGGTCCTTTCTGTGTGGAGTTTGCATGTTCTCCCCGTGTCTGCGTGGGTTTCCTCCGGGAGCTCCGGTTTCCTCCCACAGTCTAAAGACGTGCAGTCAGGTTAACTGGAGACACTGAATCGCCCCATCCAGAGTGTTACTGTGTGCCTTGCGCCCATTGAAAAGCTGGTATAGGCTCCAGCACCACTCCACGACCCTGATTGGATAAGCGGTTTAGAAAGTGAGTGAGTGAGTGTATTTGACCGGTGTGGCATAAAGTACACCACCGTTGGACTCTTGAGTATTGGATGCCCATGGAGCTCATTATAAATGTGTTTGTGTGTGTGTGTGTGTGTGTGTGTGTGTGTTTCAGGAGCTCTGGACTTTCTGGAGAAGCCGACCATAGCATTTGTCCGCCTGAAGGAGTCGCAGGTTCTCCAGGCCCCATTACAGGCACCGGTTCCAGTTTCAGTTCGCTTCATCTTCATACTGGTCGGACCAGCCAAGAGTGACGTGGACTATCATGAGTGTGGAAGAGCCATGAGAGCGCTTCTGGAAGATGGAGTAAGGATCAGTCCTGGGGATCAGTGGCTCTCAACATTTTCATTTGCAGCAGTGACCAAAAGCACGGGCATCAATAACAGTCTCCACTCCTCTAGGAGCGCTGTCTGCAAGATTTTAAAGTGTCAATAATTGGTTCATCCAAGGGTGGAATTGCTAGAGGGGATTCAACATAACTGCTGCAATTACGACCTCTGCTGGCTGGTCGAGGGATAATATAGATTGGTGTGACTCTGCGTGCGCGATACGGATATCTATACGAACCCGCGATCGGCTACTGCACACGTGTAGGAGGGGGCGTGTGTTGGTCACGGCTCTCCTCGGCCAGTAGTGAAGGTCAGCAGCAGTACAGAGGAAGTGAAATGTGATTGGGAAATTGGATATGACTAAATTAGCATCTGTTAGATCAATCACCAACATAAGGAAGATGTTGGACAGGAGGCATTACAATTCATCTCAAAGGTGTTGAAGTCAGGGTTCTGTCCTGGTCTCTGATGTTCCTCCAAAGCAAATCTGATGGACCAGAGGCATTCTGATTCATCTCAAAGGTGTTGAAGTCAGGGTTCTGTCTAGAGATAATTTGATGGACAAGAGGCATTCCGATTCATCCCAAAGATGTTGAAGTCAGGGTTCTGTGAAGGTCACGGGTGTTCCTCTAAAGCCAATTTGATAAAGAGGCATTCAGATTAATCTCAAAGTCAAGGTTCTGTGCAGGTCTCTAATGTTCCTGCAAAGCAAATTTGATAGACAAGAGGCATTCCAATTCATCTCAAAGGTGTTGAAGTCAGGGTTCTGTGCAGGTCACTTGTGTTCCTCCAAAGATACTTTGTCAGATCATGAGGTCTTTATGGACCTCATTTAGGGTTTTCAACCTGTGGTGTTGAAGTCAAGGTTCTTTGTCACTGGTTTGTCACTGGAGTTTCTCTAGAGATAATTTGATGGACAAGAGGCATTCTAATTTGTCTCAAAGGTGTTGGAGTCAGGGTTCTGTTCAGGTCTCTGGTGTTCCTCTAAAGCAAATCTGATGGACCAGAGGCATTCCGATTCATCTCAAAGGTGTTGAAGTCAGGGTTCTTGGCTGGTCTCTGGTGTTCCTCCAGAGATATTTTGTCAGATCAACCTGTGGTTCATGGATAATTGTCCTTCAGACCTTTTAAAGCTTCACATTAATGCTTTTTTGCAACCTGTGAGGTCACTGCAGCGGCCCAGAAGAAAGTTGAGAACCACAGATTAACAAGCATGACTTCATAACAACACATATGTATTTGAACTTTTTGAAACCCCACCCACTCTTGTACCCTTGCTTAGGTGTTCATCCAGGCTGCTCTCCAGGCTCAGAGCCGGACCGAGGTGAATGACGCCTTCGAATACTTCCTCGACTGCTGCGTGGTGATTCCACCCATGGAGGTTCAGGATGAAGCCAGGCTCCAGTCCATCATCGGCTTCCAGAAGAAACTCTTGCAGGAGAGGAACCGCCCCTCCGAAATTCAACACCAATTTGAACCCATATCACGCAAAAGTGAGTAAATTATGTACACCTGATCAGGCGTCCACATACTTTTGACCATACAGTGTATTAAAAAGACAAACTTTTGTTGTGAATCTAGAACAAACACTTAAATATAAAATGAATACTATTTTCTGCGCAGCCTCTGTTGCTGAAGTGCCTCCCCCTCCGGAGGATCCTCTCATGAGGACCGGGGTTCCATTCGGCGGGATGATCCAGGATCTGAGACGACGTTACAGACATTACAGAAGTGACATCACAGACGCCCTGAACTCCCAGGTTCTGGCCGCCATCATCTTCATCTACTTTGCTGCCCTCTCGCCTGCCATCACATTTGGAGGTCTGCTAGGTGAGCAAGAGTGGACGTGAGGTGAAATGTGATGCTGTGGTACGTCAGGGAAACAAAACAAATGATTGGTAGGTGGAGACAGACAAATAGACAGAAAAATAGACAAAAAACAGGTAGAGACACAGATAAATAGATAGACAGACAGAAAGATACATAGACAGACAGATACATGGATAGACAGACAGACAGGTAGGTAGGTAGAGATAGACAGACAGAAAGACAGGTAGAGACAGACAGACAGGCAGACAGACAGACAGACAGACAGACAGACAGACAGACAGACAGACAGACAGACAGACAGACAGACAGATAGATAGATAGACACACAGACAGGTAGGCAGACAGACAGACAGACAGGCAGGCAGGCAGGCAGGTAGGTAGGTAGGTAGGTAGGTAGGTAGGTAGGTAGGTAGGTAGGTAGGTAGACACAGACAGGTTGGAAGGTAGAGACAGACAAACAGGTACTTATGTAGAGACAGACAGGTATTTAGGTAGGTAGGTAGGTAGGTAGAGATAGACACAGACAGGTAGGAAGGTAGAGACAGACAGACAGACAGGTAGGTATGTAGAGACAGACAGACAGACAGACAGACAGGCAGGCAGGCAGGCAGGCAGGCAGGCAGGTAGATAGAGATATACACAGACAGGTAGGAAGGTAGAGACAGACAAACAGGTAGGTATGTAGAGACAGACAGGTATTTAGGTAGGTAGGTAGGTAGAGATAGACGCAGACAGGTAGGTATGTAGAGATAGACAGGCAGACAGACAGTTAGGTAGGTAGAGACAGCATGTCCCTGTACACAAATTGAGGTCCATAAAGACGTGGTTTCACGGGTTTAGTGTGACAGGAACTTCAGTGGCCTGTTTTGGCGTTTGGTATGTTCTTTCAAAGTCCGTGTGTGAGTGTGTGGTACACAGCTTGCCGTCCTCAGACACCCAGTGTTTCTGAGCGGCACCGGACCCACCCAACCCTGACCAGGATGAATCACACACTTATTATAGAGTTTGGACTGTTCTGTACAGTTCTGTAAGTCGTCCATGTTGTTCTGTTGAACTATATGAATGAATTTGCCCTGTTCTGTTCTGTGCTGTAGCTGATAAGGTGGACAACATGATGGGGGTATCGGAGCTGATGCTCTCCACAGCCGTGCAGGGCATCATCTTCTGTCTGATCTCAGCCCAGCCGGTCCTGGTCATCGGCTTTTCTGGACCACTGCTGGTGTTTGAAGAGGCTTTCTACGGGGTGAGATTCATTGATCCAGAGTCATGGATCATTTCTGCAACCCTAAATGTGACTTATTGATTAATAGTTAGCAAGGGTGTTCACATACATTTGACCATTTGTTGTATCTTGAAACTAGTTTTTATACCACGTCATGTTCCCCTTCCTCAGTTCTGTAAATCTCAGGACATCGAGTACATCGTGGGCCGAGTGTGGGTGGGAGTTTGGCTCATCGTCATCGTCCTGCTGATCGTGGCGGCGGAGGGCAGCTTCCTGGTTCGCTTCATCTCCCGCTTCACCCAGGAGATCTTCTCCATCCTTATCTCCCTCATCTTCATCTACGAGACCTTCGCCAAGCTCGTCAGGGTACAGCACACACTCACGTACATTCATGGCTCAGTTGTAGTGGTTTATTAGGTTTATTGGTGTCCAGTTACTTAGTGAGCAGTTCAGAGAATGTCTAATAAATCTAATGTTGGACTAAGCTGCCTAGATAGACAAACAGACAGACATAGATAGATAGATAGATAGATAGATAGATAGATAGATAGATAGATAGATAGATAGATAGATAGATAGACATATTATAGATAGACAGACAGACAGACAGATAGATAGACGGACGGACAGACGAACGGACAGACAGACAGACTGACTGACTGACAGACAGACGGATAGACAGACAGATTATAGATATATAGATAGATATATAGACAGACAGACAGATTCTAGATAGACAGACAGACAGACAGACAGACAGACAGACAGATTATAGATAGATAGATAGATAGATAGATAGATAGATAGATAGATAGATAGATAGATAGATAGATAGAGTGCCTTGCAAAAGTATTCAGCCCCCTTGAACTTTTCAACCTTTTGCCACATTTCAGGCTTTAAACATAAAGATATGAAATTGTAATTTTTTGTGAAGAATCAACAACAAGTGGGACACAATCATGAAGTGGAACGAAATTTATTGGATATTTTAAACTTTTTTTAGAAATAAAAAACTGAAAAGTGGGGCGTGCAATATTATTCAGCCCCCTTGCGTTAATACTTTGTAGCGCCACCTTTTGCTGCGATTACAGCTGCAAGTCGCTTGGGGTATGTCTCTATTAGTTTTGCACATCGAGATACTGAAATTTTTGCCCATTCTTCCTTGCAAAACAGCTCGAGCTCAGTGAGGTTGGATGGAGAGCGTTTGTGAACAGCAGTTTTCAGCTCTTTCCACAGATTCTCGATGGGATTCAGGTCTGGACTTTGACTTGGCCATTTTAACACCTGGATACGTTTATTTGTGAACCATTCCATTGTAGATTTTGCTTTATGTTTTGGATCATTGTCTTGTTGGAAGATAAATCACCGTCCCAGTCTCAGGTCTTTTGCAGACTGCAACAGGTTTTCTTCCAGAATGGTCCTGTATTTGGCTCCATCCATCTTCCCATCAATTTTAACCATCTTCCCTGTCCCTGCTGAAGAAAAGCAGGCCCAAACCATGATGCTGCCACCACCATGTTTGACAGTGGGGATGGTGTGTTCAGGGTGATGAGCTGTGTTGCTTTTATGCCAAACATAACGTTTTGCGTTGTGGCCAAAAAGTTCGATTTTGGTTTCATCTGACCAGAGCACCTTCTTCCACATGTTTGGTGTGTCTCCCAGGTGACTTTTTATAGATATCTTTGAGAAACGGCTTTCTTCTTGCCACTCTTCCATAAAGGCCAGATTTGTGCAGTGTACGACTGATTGTGTCCTATGGACAGATTCTCCCACCTCAGCTGTAGATCTCTGCAGTTCATTCAGAGTGATCATGGGCCTCTTGGCTGCATCTCTGATCAGTCTTCTCCTTGTTTGAGCTGAAAGTTTAGAGGGACGGCCGGGTCTTGGTAGATTTGCAGTGGTCTGATACTCCTTCCATTTCAATATGATTGCTTGCACAGTGCTCCTTGAGATGTTTAAAGCTTGGGAAATCTTTTTGTATCCAAATTCGGCTTTAAACTTCTCCACAACAGTATCTCGGACCTGCCTGGTGTGTTCCTTGGTCTTCATGATGCTCTCTGCGCTTTAAACAGAACTCTGAGACTATCACAGAGCAGGTGCATTTATACGGAGACTTGATTACACACAGGTGGATTCTATTTATCACCATCAGTCATTTAGGTCAACATTGGATCATTCAGAGATCCTCACTGAACTTCTGGAGTGAGTTTGCTGCACTGAAAGTAAAGGTTGCAGAGCTGAGATTCAAACTCGGAGAGTTCAGAATCCCAGCGCTGGTGTGCTAGCAGAATATCCTGCTGCGCCAGATTTGTCTGGATGGTCAGGAAATCTTAGTAATGCCAGAGCAAAGAGCCAGTAAAAGGTCTGTCATGAATAAGACGCTGCTGGAACTCTGATAACTGCTGGAACTGTCAATAGTCCAGCAAGCTTTACATTTCTACAGGCTTTAAGGCTCCCATGCAAGAGAGAATAGGTGCTGCGATTCACATTTTTTGTTGGGTGCTTATAAAGTTTTTGGCTTAACGTTGCATCTTCAGAATGAATCAGCCTGTCCCCGCTTTCTCTTTCTAATCCAAAATCTCAGATCTTCTCAGAACATCCTCTGAATCTGAACTACGAGCAGCTGGACAGGACAGTGAAGGACCCGTGGCACCCTGCCGTGACACACCATACGGTTCCGAATAATTCTACAGGTAACAGCACCACGCTGACCAGCGTCCGGCACCGCGCCTACCCCAACACGGCACTGCTGTCCATGTGCCTGATGTTCGGCTGCTTCTCTATCGCTTACTTCCTGCGCGTCTTCAAGAACGGACGCTTCCTACCCGGCAAGGTAATTTGTTCATACGAGCGTACATTCGGCCTAAAATAATCATGTTTTTTTTAATATTATGACGTTTTTGCCTCTCAGGTCCGTCGTTTGATGGGAGACTTTGGCGTTCCCATTGCTATTTTCCTCATGGTTGCTGTGGACATGAGTATCAATGACACCTACACACAGGTAGGCATTTTAACTCCTGGTTATCAGACATGAACTGCTCGTTCCAGGTCTCCCCGCAACACCACTACTAGGTTTGAAACTTTGACTCCCATTGGCTCCATACAAGACACCAGCACAGCGGTTTAGCAGCTTCTCATGTAAAAGCACCCAGACCTCTACACTGTGACACGCCCATCGATGACGTCACGGTTCGCACTGTAAAACCCAGTATTCAAGACAAGACAAACAAACATGTCACCTATGCTAACTGCTGACGCTAAGCTAAACAAACAAACAATGATAAAGCTAGATAGACTACAACAGGACTAAGACAAGAGACAAACCTGACAAACGGGGGCAAACAGAAGCAAATAGGAACAAACAGAGCTAAACAAGGCTAACAGGGCTAAACGGGGCTAAGCGGGGCTAACAGGGCTAAACAGAGTTAAACAGGGCTAACAGGACTAAACGGGGCTAAGCGGAGCTAAACAGGGCTAACAGGACTAAACAGGGTTAAACAGAGTTAAACAGGAACTTAAACAAATAAACCAAACAAACAAACCGAATCAAACGGACAGTACAAAGGCCAAGCTAATCAAGTCAAAATTACATGGGCAAGGAGCAAAAGTAGTCTCCGATGAGCCTTCCCCAGCTCCCCTCTTAAATGCCCTCAGATGAGGGACAGCTGGGGCTCATTAGCAGAGGGGACCAATCATAAAAGGGGCGTTGGCTCAGGACTGAGAGTAAGAGGACTGGAGTACAGAGGGCTGAATCCGTGACAACCGGCTCCGTTTCGCGTCAGTGGAAAAGGGGTAAATGTGGTTCGGTGAAGTCCTAAAGCGATCAGAAGAGGCATTTACTTGTACATTTCTAAGACCTTAGGACTTTACCAAACCACAGTGAGAGGAGTTTTCTTTTAACACATAAACTTTCCATCATAGACCTGATCAGTTCATCCCAAGAATCAGGCCGAAGGGGGTTTTCAAACCACTATATAAGGTGTAGCTCTACGACAGCGTGTATCTACCAACATTTCATCTTTGGTGACGTTCAGGCTAACGTAGCTGTTAGCATTATCTGCCAAAGTTTTTACTGTCACGTCCGGCTGTTTTGCAGAAACTGGTGGTGCCTAAGGGCTTGCAGGTATCAAACCCCGCTATGCGAAGCTGGCTCATCAACCCCATGGGTGAACACAAGCCCTTCCCGGTCTGGATGATGTTTGCTTGCGTCGTGCCAGCCATTCTGGTCTTCATCCTCATCTTCCTGGAGTCTCAGATCACCACGTGAGTGCCGATTCCTCCTCTGTCTCCTTTCCTAGCGGAGAGAAGTTCACTTTTGTTTTCTGAAGAACGTTTGTTCCATTGTTCCATTATTCCACTGTTGTTTCTGCAGGCTGATTGTAAGCAAACCAGAAAGGAAGATGGTGAAGGGTTCAGGTTTCCATCTGGACCTTCTCATTCTGGTGAGCATGGGAGGTTGCAGCGCGTTATTCGGGATGCCGTGGCTCAGCGCTGCCACCGTTCGGTCCGTAACGCACGCCAACGCTTTGACTGTGATGAGCAAAGGACCCAAACCAGAGATTGAGAAGGTTCTGGAACAGAGGGTCAGCGGGATATTGGTGGCCATGCTTGTAGGTAAGTCTCTGAAAACCTAGTGAGCTGCCTTGCTGCCTACTGCCTACCTGATCAGCTGCCTCAGTAGAGAGGATTTTAATAAGACATCGACTACTACTACTTAGACAGCAACAGACATCAGACGCTCCCTCGTTATTCAGTCCGATTATCACTTAGAATTAAGGCGCCTCGGTAGGAGCATTTTAGGGAATCTAAGAATTTAGACACGCCCTCTTCTCGGGGGTGTAGGATGGCGTAAAATGCGTCTATGTAGAGAGATCACCAGGTTTTTGGACAGACCCAGTATTATATATCGTGAGACTTGGGCTGAAACATACACTTCATGTTCAAAAGTATGTGGACACCTGACCAGGAGCTTGTTGGACCGTGAGATTTAACAGCCTCCACTTGGAAGGCTTTACACAAGATTTTTGATTGTGTCTAGAGCAGTTGTAGCCTAGTGGTTAAGGTACTGGACTAGTAATTGAAAGGTCACTGGTTCAAGCCCCACCACTGCCAGGTTGCCACTGTTGGGCCCATGGGCAAGGCCCTTATCCCTCAATCGCTTAGACAATATAATATCACAGTACCGTAAGTCACTTTGCATAAGAGCGTCTGCTAAATGCCGAAATGTAAATGTGTCAAAAGAGAAGAAAGTTTGGCTTGTAGCTGTCATTCCAATTCATCCCAAAGTTTACTTAAGCACTTTTGTTCTGTTAATGCTGGTCATTAGGAGACCTCAAATCCCAAACCCTTCACCAGCTGAAATAAACTGCATTCACCCTTGATAACACTGATCTGAGCCTAATCGGGTGCTGTCTAAAAATTAATTTATTGTATTATTTATTCTTTTCTTGACTAAATTCCAGGCCTGTCCATCCTCATGGAGCCAATCCTGAAGATGATTCCCATGGCGGCCCTGTTTGGGATCTTCCTCTACATGGGAATCACGTCCCTCAGTGGCATCCAGCTGTGGGATCGCATACAGTTGCTGCTCGTACCCAAAAAGTACCATCCCAATGAACCCTACGCTACAAAGGTATGTTTGTACCCCTAAATTTATCATAACCCCTAAATTTATCATGGGTACCCATGCTTTTTAAACTAGCTGTCTTCACAATGATGAGCTTTTAGTTGTTTTTTTCTTTTTATATATTTATTGCTTGTTTGGTCAAAAGAGCATTTATGTGGTCAGGCTGTGATGTTGAACGAGAAGACCTGGATTAATATCACAGTTCCAGTGTTCTTGTGTCGGCTACTGGAGTTCCACCTTATCAGTGTCTTTATGGACTTTGCTTTGAACTGTTATCACAAAGATGGAAGCATATATAGTGGTACCTTGTAACTCGACGTCCCCTAAAGTCAAAATCTTTAAAGAACTGATGCCCTGGAGAAATTAGTAGCCTTAAACTCAATGTGTGTGACTGTTGCTTTGCTCAGCACTTGGATTGAGCAGTGCAGTAAAATGTCATCAAAGTGTGAATATGAGACAAATCTGCATTAGTGTGGAATAAGCGTCAGATCTAGTGTTACAGCCCCACATGTATCTGTGTTTATCTGGATTTTCCTCACTGTTTCACTTTTAAACTTGTGTTACAGCTTGAGGTTCTGACAAATTGTGAGAATCAGAATCAGTTTCTCCCAGAGTCTAAAACGCTTATCGTTAAAATAAATCTTAATGTGGTTTAATGTAGTAAAAGAAGGAGACAGGAGCACTAAACTTCTCTTCATTATTACTGATCATAAGTCTCTCCACTAATGAAATTCCTCACTCACTGTTTTAGTACAATAAGTCACGTTAAGTTTTGTGCACCGTCAGACTTCATAGGCAATAACGGCACAGCAGCGCAAAAGCAGTTTTGTCGCTTCTCATGTGAATGCAACGGTACTGAATGGAATATGGTATTCCAAGACTAAGAAGCATAAAGAAACTAAAGTGCAGCTTTTATTGTATTTAACTGTAAACTTTTTTTATATTATATTTGTGTTATTTTCTGTGTATAAAAGTCAAAAACAACCTCATTATTGTACATGAGCCCAAAATATATGCAGTTCCACGGGACCATGGAACACATTAACAGGTTTCTTGTACATCCTTATGGAAAAAAAAAACCTTAAAACCCAATGGCTTTTACACTCAACACCACTCCCAGAACCAGCTGACGTTGAGTTTCAAGGTACCGCTGTACTTTTTATGTAATTGATTTTAGACACCCCCAAACAATTGATGTGGGGCAGTTGTAGCCTAGTGGTTAAGGTACTGGAGTAGTACTCAAAAGGTTGCTGGTTCAAGCTCCACCACTACCAGGTTGCCTCTGTTAGGCCCTTGAGCAAGGCCCTTAATCTTCAATTGTTTACACAATATACTGTCACAGTACTTTGGATAAAAGCCTTTGCTAAATGCTGAAAATGTAAATGCAGAATGTGTCCAAATATTTACTTTTGGCAGTTTATGCACCTTAATTTGAATGAAGATTAATAAAGATTAATGGATCAGGGGTAGCTCAGTGGTTAGGGGTACAAACTATCAGTAGCGCTGATTAAATAATAAATCCTCATTCCTGATCTCATTTGTGCTGATGCTGATTAGTCTTTAGTTGAACCTGGCGAGTTTCAGCATCTCCAGACACAAAACGTGTGGTTTTTTTGTCCTCTCAGGTGAAGATGAGCAGGATGCACATGTTCACAGCCATACAGATGGTTTGCCTGGTCCTGCTCTGGGTTGTGAAGTCGAGTCCGTTCTCGCTCGCCCTGCCCTTCGTCCTTATCCTCACCATCCCGCTGCGCATGTTCCTCAGCCGCCGACTCTTCAACAAGCTCGAGATGAAATGTGTAAGTTTTTGATTTGATCAATGTTTATTTACGGTGTGAAAATAGTATTTGCCCCCTTAACTGAGTGACATCATTAGCAGAAATTTTCCAGAATTTGATAACAATCCTGAGTTCGGGGTGCAAAGCTGGTGCCACAGGTTCATAAATTAAGGGGGGAAATGCTTAAATGTCCATTTTTAATTGTAGATTCCTTATATTTTTAGTATATTTATAAGTTGAACCACAAACCAATTTTTGCATGAAATTTTGTACCCATCCTAACCAAGACTGCCAATAATACTGGAGCATAAAGGACACTAAACCTTAAAGGATTTGACCCGTGTAGAAACTTCACTACAGTAAACACTGTATGTTGTTTTACTTTAATATTTTTTCATACTTTAACACAGTTGGACGCTGATGATGCCAAAGTGACGTTTGAGGAGGAGCCCGGGGTGGATGTGTACTCAGAAACCCAGATGCCGTTGTAGACACCACGTTATACCCACCTGCCCTTAATCCTATAGTGACGTTTTGTATATAATTTGATGATGTATAAGAGACAGAAACTGCCTTTACTCTGTAGTTGGCTGGTATTTGTGTGCAAACCAGATTTTAAAAATTGGGACAGAGGTAAACATGTCAGTAACAGAAAACAGACAGGAATGTTGTGCAAATTATTTTTGACCAGTCAAAATATTCTAGTCGTATTTATATACGAGAGGGATCTTCAGTTTGTGCACTTTTATATTTAGGTTGAAAAACGGCTTTATTAGTGAGACGTCCATGTATTATATAAACTACGTAAATGTGCCTTATTCTACTGTATTACACTGTAATACTCATATCAGGGACCAATGAGAACAAATACTATATAAATAAAAGCTTTATTTTATCAGAAATGTGTTTGACTTTTTTATTTTAGGTTGATCCTTCATCTCAGGCCATGTCTGTGAGGAGTTTGGTATGTTCTTTTAATGTCCACATGGCAGTCAAATACACTAATCAAATAATCAAATACGCTAATCTTTACCACGGCAGAGACCTGGATAAATAAATAAATAAATGAATGAATGAATGAATGAATGAATGAATAAATAAATAATAAATAAATATGAAATGAATGAATGAATGAATAAATGAATGAATGGATAAATAAATGAATGAATGAATAAATAAATGAATGAATGAATGACTGCTGATCTCCTCTCCTTGCCACCCTCATCACACCCATGTTCAGTTCTCATGCAACCTGTTGGCTCCGCCCATTCATTGAATTAATGAATTAATTAATAAATGAATGAATCAGTCACTGAATAAATGAATCAGTGAATGACAAAATGAATGAATCAATGAATAAATGAATGAATTAATGAATGAATTAATGAATAAATGAATTGGTGAATGACAAAATGAATGAATGAATGAATGAATAAATGAATGAATTAATAAATAAATGAATGAATAAATGAATGAATGCATGAATAAATGAATGAATGCATGAATAAATAAATGAAAGAATTATGAATTAATGAATGAATAAACGAAAGAATTATGAATTAATGAATGAATAAATGAAAGAATTATGAATTAATGAATGAATAAACGAAAGAATTATGAATTAATGAATGAATAAATGAATGAAGGATTTAATGAATAAATGAGTGAATAAATAAATGAATTAATGAATTAATGAATTATTGAATTAATGAATTAATGAATTAATGAATTAATGAATTAATGAATAAATGAATGAATAAATGAATGAATGAAAGAATGAACAATGATGATCATCATGTCCATGTTCAGTTCCAATGAAACGTGTTGGCTCAGCGCATTCATTGAATGAATGAATATATGAATGAATGAATGAATAAATGAATAAATTAATAAATTAATAAATTAATAAATTAATAAATTAATAAATTAATAAATTAATGAATAAATATCTGAATGAATAAATAAATGAATAAATGAAAACATGAATAAATGATTGAATGAATAAATGAATAAATGATTGAATGAATGAATTCATACATAAATGAATAAATAAATGAATGAATAAATAAATAAATAAATAAATAAATACATTCATACAGAAATGAATGAATAAATGAATGAATGAATAAATAAATAAATAAATAAATAAATAAATTTATACAAAAATGAATGAATAAATTAATAAATGAATGAATAAATGAATAAATAAATACATTTATACAGAAATGAATGAATAAATTAACGAATGAATGAGTAAATACATTCATACAGAAATGAATGAATAAATGAATGAATGAATAAATAAATAAATAAATAAATAAATAAATAAATAAATTCATACAAAAATGAATGAATAAATTAATAAATGTATGAATAAATAAATAAATACATTTATACTGAAATGAATGAATGAATAAATGAATGAATTAATGAATAAATACCTGAATGAATAAATAAATGAAGAAATGAATAAACGAAAAAATGAATAAATGAATGAATAAATAAATGAATACATAAATAAATGAATACATAAATAAATAAATACATTTATACAGAAATTAATAAATAAATGAATGAATGAATAAATGAATGAATGAATGAATGAATGAATAAATACATTTATACAGAACTGAATGAATAAATAAATGAATAAATAAATGAATAAATGAATGAATTAATTAATGAACAAATACCTGAATAAGTAAATTAATTAATAAATGAAAAAATGAATAAATGAATGAATGAATTAATTAATTAATACATTTATACAGAAATAAATGAATGAATAAATGAATGAATGAATGGATGGATGGATGGATGGATAAATGAATGAATGAATAAAAAAATGAATGAATAAATGTATACATGAATGAATGAATAAATGGATGAATGAATGAATGAATAAATGGATGGATAAATGAATACATGGATGAATGAATGAATAAATGATTAAATGAATAAATGAATGAATGAATGAATGGATGGATAAATGAATAAATGAATGAATGATTAAATGAATGAATTAATAATGAATGAGTAAATGAACGAATAGATGAATGAATGAAAGAATAAATAGATTAAAGAATGAATGAATAAATAGATGAATGAATGAATAAATAGATGAATGAATGAATAAATGAAAGAATAAATGAATGAATTAATAGATTAATTAATTGATGAATAAATAAATAAATGAATAAATAAATGGATAAATAAATAAATGAATAAATAAATGGATAAATAAATAAATGAATTAATAAATAAATAAATGGATAAATAAATAAATGAATAAATAAGTGGATAAATAAATAAATGAATGAATAAATGAAAGAATAAATGAATGAATTAATAGATGAATTAATTGATGAATAAATAAATAAATGAATAAATAAATGGATAAATAAATAAATGAATAAATAAATAAATAAATAAATGAATAAATAAATAAATAAATAAATAAATAAATGAATAAATAAATGGATAAATTAATGAATGAATGAATAGATGAAGTAATTGATGAATAAATAAATAAATAAATAAATAAATAAATAAATAAATAAATGAATGAATGAATGAATGAATAGATGAATTAATTGATGAATAAATAAATAGATGGATAAATGAATGAATGAATGTTGATGTCATTCTCATCGCGCCCACGTTCAGTTCCCATGAAACCTGTTGGCTCCGCCCCCTCTGTGAATCGACCATCTCCAGCCCCGGGATCGATTACTCAGGCCTGGTGTGGATGGGGAGCAGGAGCGGATGAGATGTCGCTGTTTAAACCGGATTATTAATGCGCCGATTCGAGCTTTTAAACACAAGCTGCTCCCGGATCGGACCTGATCTGTTTTGTTTGATCTTTTACACCCTGCCGCTGGACTAAATGAGAGATAATTTACAGATTAGGAGCAGGATCGATCAGAAGAGGGGAGAGCGGCCATTCTGCAGAAGGTACAGACACGAACCCTGAGATTAAACACACTTTCTGTTACCATGTTTCAGTGTCGGCGCCTTTGATCTGTTCAAATCTGCCTTTGAAGAGGAATCAGATTGATACATTTGTTTGTAAATTCAGCTTTGATTTGAACCTTCTGGCTCTGTGGTCACGTTTTGATCATGAAAACCAGTCGGGATTTGGGCTGAAGGTTTAATGTTTGAGTTTTTTGTGTGTTTAGTACTAATATCAGAATAGTTTAACCTGCAAATGTTTATAAACTTTATCTTTGATGTTGCCGTTTACACTTTGATGTTTGAAATCTGTCTTGTCTGCAGTGTCCAGCCAGACCTTTGTAGCTCTGTGTGTGTGTGTGTCTGTGTGTCCCTTTGTTAGAGGAATGCCTCTAAACATCAGTTCTCAGGCCTGGTTATGTTATTATGTTATAGACAATTAAAAGTGTGTGATTTATTGTCCATCAGTCCTGTCCCTAACACGTCATAGCAGTGGACATTCAGTCTCATACAGTGTTTTTAGTACTTCCACTTCACCATGATGACTGCTGTACAGCTGTAAGGCCTGATTAAAAGGCTATTGCCATGTCATTCTGGTTTATGTGCTTCCTATTAGGCAAACCCAATGTCCAGAAATGTTGGGACGTTTTGTAAAACGCGATAAAATGAAGAATCTGTGATTTGTGAACTTCATTATATTTTGTAAATATGATCACAATTAGAATGTGATGCCTGCTACACACCCCAAAAAAATTGGATAGAGGTGTGTTTAGCATGATGTTCTTTCCAATTATATATAATAAATATGTTTACATTTACAGACTACAATGAAGTTGACCAGGGAAAACACTAAATCAAGAAAAAAAAAATGAGATAGAAGCGTGTTTACCCCCGTGTTCCACCAGCTTTCCTAATAATGACACTTTATGGTTTGGGAAGTGAACACAGTAATGGAAATGGGTCCATATGAGACCCTCACTGACCAGATATCGAGAACGCTTGACCAATCCCAGCACTGCAATGATACTTGACATAGCTGTGTGTGTTGTACTAGTATGAGTGTATCAGGTGCAGCAGTGTTGTTGGGTTTTGTAATCACCTCAGTGTCAATGCTGGTCGGAATATAGTTCTCCAGTAAAAAAATACAAAGCCAAGAGCACCACGTAATCAGAAACTGGAGCAGCACGGTGGACAGCACTGTCGCCTCACAGCAAGAAGGTCCGGGTCCTTTCTGTGTGGGGTTTGCATGTTCTCCTCCCACAGTACAAAGACGTGCAAATGAGGTGAATTGTAGATACAGAATTGTCCATGACTGTGTTTGATATTAAAACTTGAGCTGATGAATCTTGTGTAAGCAGTAACTACCGTTCCTGTCATTAATGTAACCAAAGTGTGTAAAACTTGACGTTAAAATCCTAATAAATGAATTATTCAGAAACCGTTTGCTAATAAGAGGCTGTGAATGAGGGAAAATAGTGCTGGTTTCAAACCGTACACCTACAGTGGCGACGAGTGATGACAGAATGTGTTCCTAATAAAAAGGCCAGTAAGTATAAACAGTAAGTATTTAAAAATCCCAACAACATTGCTGCACCTGAGGTCCTTTAGGGTTTTTTATTGATGCATTTTGAATATTTCAAGATTTTTAAGGCATTTACATTTTTGGCAGTTAGGAGACGCTTTTATCCAAAACAGTACAGTGACAGTATATTGTCTAAGCAATCGAACAGTGGCAACCTGGCAGTGGTGGGGCTTGAACCTGCAACCTTTCGATTACTAGTCCAGTAGCGTAACCGCTAGGCTACAACTGCCCATGAGGTTTCGTTTTGCATAAGATGGTTTGGGTGGTGCACAGCTAGGGCTTGTGAGGACATGGGTGCAATCCTAGCACCCAGGTCTGCATGGAGGCATTCCGCTGTGTCCTTTTGGGTTTCATCTGTGTACTCTGGGTTCCCTTCAACCGCCAAAAACTGAAATGAAGAAATTGGCCTGCTATGACGCAGCATGAACACCAACACTTACATTTTAAATTCAAATAAGGTCATTCAGACATGATCTCTCTTGATGCTTTGCAGCTCTGCTCAATATTCTGTTCTGTTATGATAAAATAATTGTATAATAGCAGTAATAAGTGAAGACTTTATTAATGCTGCACGTCCCTAACTAAACGAAAATGAGTTGAGAACCCTTTGTTTCATTAGGACCTGACTGATATGTCACTCATGATTATCAATATTGATGCTAGATTAATTTGTGTGTGTGTGTTGTGTTGCTGTCGCAGCTCTGCGCTCCAGCATGTAGACGCCTCCTCCCGCAGTCTTTGCCAATGAAAATGGAGGAGACGGCCCTGTCCTGCATGGACAACAGCAAGATGGAGGTGCGTTCAGTCTGTCTGATTCGGTGTCGGAATCCGTCCTGTTCTGTTCTCAGCAGCTCCGTTTGGTTTGTCACTAAAAGCTTGAAGTACGGTTGTTTTCTTGCAGGGCATCGCTCAGGAGATCCTCTCTGACCTGGTGGAGGATGCATGCTTGGGGCTTTGCTTTGAGGTTCACCGGGCCGTCAAGCAGGGCTACTTCTTCCTGGACGACACTGACCAGGACAGCACGAAGGACTTCGGTAACGGACACTGAACTGATGCACAAGCGCCTTGGTTTTACATTATGATATACTGTATACATTAAAATGAATACAGGACAAATATGTTACAGATTTTGGCTAATTAGCTATTCACGTAGCGAAACGGAATAGTGTGTTAGCCAAACCGAACATTATTACGCCACTAAAGTCCAGTTTTAACTGTAAACTGAGCTAATAAAAGTACCTGAAGTCAATCATCAGTCTATTTCACTACAGAGAGCTTTAACACACACCGAGGATCATGCTATGCTCTCTGTACTTCTCAACTTTCTCTTTTCTCTCTCCCAGACCGGTATCACCACAGAGATCCGAACCCAGGTCTCTGCCATGGTAGATTAGCGTATTTGACTGCTGTGCCACACAAGCTCTCTAATTAAACTTTATCCCCTTAAATCTAACAAAGATGTTTGTATTGTCTTGATTTGGATATACTTAAATCCCGTCTCAGGGTGGCACAGTGGCTCGGTGGGTAACACTGTCGCCTCACAGCAAGAAGGTCCTGGGTTCGATCCCCAGGCGGGGCGGTCCGGGTCCTTTCTGTGCGGAGTTTGCATGTTCTCCCCGTGTCTGCGTGGGTTTCCTCCGGGAGCTCCGGTTTCCTCCGGCAGTCCAAAAACATGCAGTCAAGGTTAAATGGAGATACAAAATTGCCCTATAGGTGAATGGGTGTGTGTATGTGTGTCTGAATGAATAAATCCCGTCTCACAGCTCTCGGGGTCAGGCCTCCTGGGAGTGTTGAGCAAGCAGATTGGACTGCTCCTCCACCCGAGCACCTCACTGAAATGTTCTAGCAAATATTTTAGTACCTGTGGGGCGGTACTGCTACCGGCAGGCTGAGCACCTACACGGACAGTGATTGGCTTGTTTGTAAGGTGGGTGCCGGAGAGGATTCCATATAACTGCTGCAATGATGACCTCTGCTGGCTGATCGATGGCACTTGCACAGAGACGAGGGATAATGGGATCAGGGTGTGGCTCTCCATGCACAAATCCCGCCTCTTGCGGGTGAAAAGAAGTGGTCGGCTACTGCTCACATGTCAGAGGGGATGTGTGTTAGTCAGTGGAGGTCAACATCAGTAGAGAGAAAGCATAATGCAATTGGGTAATTGGGGGAAAATTTTATATATATATATATATATATATATATATATATATATATATAAAGGTAGCTAAAAAGGTATGTAGAGAAACAGATGGACTACATTTAGTAATTGTAGAACTACAAAGTGCTTCTGTATGGTAAGTGGAGCTGATAAAATGGACAGTGAGTGTAGAAACATACATATGAAGATACATATATTTATTAGTACCTGTTACATGGTACACCGTGACTAACCAAGTTACCGTGAAAGCGTAACGAGCCTGATGGGTGTTTTTACTTTTCTGGAAATCTGTCTGTATGAGCTTGAACATGATTTCGTTTCCCTTGTGTTAGAAATCGTGGACCAGCCCGGTGTGGACATCTTCGGGCAGGTATACAACCAGTGGAAAAACAAAGAGTGCGTTTGTCCCAACTGTAGCCGGAGCATCGCCGCCTCACGCTTCGCCCCTCACCTGGAGAAGTGCCTGGGCATGGGCCGCAACAGCAGCCGAATCGCCAACCGCAGGTACGAGCACACACACCTGGTACAATTGTATAATATAACATATCGTCGCTGTCCGATAAAAAACACGTATCTCCACTTTTAGCGGTTTACACTTTTTTACGTGTTGATTGTGGGTATTAATCTCTGTCTGTCCATAGCAGCGAATATCAAAATGACCAATGAAAAGATGAAAAATCACTTTAATCTCTTTAACGAGGTTAAAACTGCTTTTCTCCTCATCCTTCCCCTCCGGTACTGATTGAGAAATGCGTAATGTTTCATCTATACAGTTTATTCAGGTTATTCAATTGCATGGTTGTAAACATGATTTATATTAATACACAGTCCATTTTACATATAAAACCGATGGACTAACGACCTGATAAAGATATACCTTCATTTCTGTGCTGAATTGTATCTAAATGTCGCCATCTGTGGTTTGTTTGCACCGTTACAGTCAGGGGAAAAAGTCTTTTATTTTTCTTAAAAAATTGGGTTTTTGGAGATAAGTGTTTTCCATCGGACAGTGACGATATATTTGTATGGTTAGCATAAAGCAGCGTAGTGTCGTGTACTCAGAGAAGAAACTTAGGGAATTTTTACTTGAAATGTCTTTCCCATGTTGGACTGAGGTACATACGTAAATACCTATATGATCCAACATGATGGAAAAAAAAGAAGAGGGATCTTCAAAAAGTTTCCACACTTTTATATTTTGGTTATAAGCGGTGAGGGTGGAGGAGGAGTAATCGGCCGTGTCTGAGAGACTGAGAGCCGCTTATAGTCCGGATTTAGCTCCATCTGATTTCCACCTTTTTGGACACTTAAAGAAGCTTTAAGGGGAAGAAGATGTTCATGTGATGATGATGTGAAAGCAGTGCTGCATCAATGGCTACAATGGCATTTTTTGTTGATGGCATTAAAAAGTTGGTACGATGCTGGAAAAATGCATCGGAAGCTGACGATGTAGAAAAGTGATGTATTCTGTTTTTGAAATTCTTAATAAATAGAGTTAAAAACAGTGCTAAAACTTTTTGAAGAACCCTCACACAGTAATTATGTACAGAATTAGCTTTAACTGGTGTGGGTTTACATTAGAATGTCTAGACATAAAGAAAAAGACTTACAGTGGGGTCAAAAAGTATTTAGTCAGCCACTGATTGTGCAGGTTCTCCTACTTAGAAAGATGAGAGAGGTCTGTAATTTTCATCATAGCTACACTTCAACTATGAGAGACAAAATGAGAAAAAAAAATCCAGGAAATTACATTGTAGGATTTTTAAAGAATTTATTTGTAAATTATGGTGGAAAATAAGTATTTGGTCAATAACAAACAAGCAAGATTTCTGGCTCTCACAGACCTGTAACTTCTTCTTTAAGAAGCTCTTCTGTCCTCCACTCGTTACCTGTATTAATGGCACCTGTTTGACCTTGTTATCTGTATAAAAGACACCTGTCCACAGCCTCAAACAGTCAGACTCCAAACTCAACCATGGCCAAGACCAAAGAGCTGTCAAAGGACACCAGGAAGAAAATTGTAGACCTGCACCAGGCTGGGAAGAGTGAATCTACAATAGGCAATCAGGTTGGTGTGAATAAATCAACTGTGGGAACAATTGTAAGAAAATGGAAGACATACAAGACCATTGATAATCTCCCTTGGGGTCAAGATCTCATCCCGTGGGGTCAAAATGATCATGAGAACGGTGAGCAAAAATCCCAGAACTACACGGAGGGACCTGATGAATGACCTGCAGAGAGCTGGGACCAAAGTAACAAAGGCTACCATCAGTAACACACTACGCCGAGAGGGACTCAAATCCTGCAGTGCCAGGCGTGTCCCCCTGCTTAAGCCAGTACATGTCCAGGCCCGTCTGAAGTTTGCCAGAGAGCATATGGATGATCCAGAAGAGGATTGGGAGAATATCATGTGGTCAGATGAAACCAAAATGGAACTTTTTGGTAAAAACTCAACTCGTCGTGTTTGGAGGAAGAAGAAGAACCCAAGAACACCATACCTACTGTGAAGCATGGGGGTGGAAACATCATGCTTTGGGGCTGTTTTTCTGCAAAGGGGACAGGACGACTGATCCGTGTTAAGGGAAGAATGAACGGGGCCATGTATCGTGAGATTTTAAGCCAAAACCTCCTTCCATCAGTGAGAGCATTGAAGATGGAACGTGGCTGGGTCTTCCAGCATGACAATGATCCCAAACACACCGCTCGGGCAACGAAGGAGTGGCTCCGTAAAAAGCATTTCAAGGTAATGGAGTGGCCTAGCCAGTCTCCAGACCTCAACCCCATAGAAAATTTGTGGAGGGAGTTGAAAGTCCGTGTTGCCCAGCGACAGCCCCAAAACATCACTGCTCTAGAGGAGATCTGCATGGAGGAATGGGCCAAAATACCAGCTACAGTGTGTGCAAACCTGGTGAAGACTTACAGGAAACGTTTGACCTCTGTCATTGCCAACAAAGGTTATGTTACAAAGTATTGAGTTGAACTTTTGTTATTGACCAAATACTTATTTTCCACCATAAAATTCTTTAAAAATCCTACAATGTGATTTCCTGGATTTTTTTTTTCTCATTTTGTCTCTCATAGTTGAAGTGTACCTATGATGAAAATTACAGACCTCTCTCATCTTTCTAAGTAGGAGAACCTGCACAATCAGTGGCTGACTAAATACTTTTTCGCCCCACTGTAAATAAAAAAGGGATTTGAAAGAAAAATGCAAATGTTAAAATCAGCTGTTGAGAGGCGCTCAGATGGCGCAGCGGTAAAACACACTAGCACACCAGAGCTAACATTTCAAACTCATCCAGCAGACTGGACGCCTACATGAACAACGATTGGCTGCTGTTTATAAAGGATAGGAGCTGGATAGGGACCTCGTAACTGATGCAATTATGACCCCTGCTGGCTGATTAATGGCGCCTGCACAGAGTCGAGGAATAATGCGTTGATCGGGGTGTGGGTCTCCGTGCACAAGGCTGATCCGCATATAAACTCGCCTCATGCCGGTGAAAAGATGCAGTCGGCTACTGCACACGTGTCGGAGGGGGCAGTGTCAGTCTCGCTCTCCTCAGTCAGGGCGGGAATCGGCATCAGTGGAAAGGAAGCATAACGCAATTGGGTAATTAGATGCGCTAAAAAGTCGGGAGAAAAAGGGAGAAAATGTATAAACGAAATATATATAAAAGACAGCTGTTTTTATTTCTTGCTACACTATAAATGAAGTGTTCACAGCTGATTTAATCAAGTGCTTTGCTGTTGCATGTTTCTCATTTCTCATGCTTCCTCTTTCGCACCATTCAGAATAGCCAGCGGCAACAACACAAACAAATCGGAGAGCGATCAGGAGGATAACGATGACGTTAATGATAACGACTGGTCCTACGGTGCAGAAAAGAAAGGTGAGTGTTGTGTCTGTAGTTCCCCTGTGCGTGTTAATGCTGTTCCTGCTTGGGCACATATACACCAATCAGGCATAACATTATGACCACCTTCCTAATATTGTGTTGGTCCCCCTTTTGCTGCCAAAACAGCCCTGCAACTGTGATGCCCTGTGTATTCTGACACCTTTCTATCAGAACCAGCATTAACTTCTTCAGCAGTTTGAGCTACAGTAGCTCGTCTGTTGGATCGGACCACACGGACCAGCCTTCGCTCCCCACGTGCATCAGTGAGCCTTGGCCGCCCATGACCCTGTCGCCGGTTTACCACTGTTCCTTTCCTGGACCACTTTTGATAGATACTGACCACTGCACACTGGGACACACCCCACAAGAGCTGCAGTTTTGGAGATGCTCTGACCCAGTCGTCTAGCCGTCACAATTTGGTCCTCGTCAAACTCGCTCAAATCCTCACACTCGCCCATTTTTCCTGCTTCTAACATCAAGTCACACATAATTCGCACACACAGCGACTTCAGACTTGAAACGACTCGGACTCGTTTCAAATTACTCTGACTCGACTCCTGACTCACCAAAAAATGACTCGTAAACAATAAGAGTCCTTAGCGTCAGCATGTGTTAACATTAGTTACGTGTGACAATTATATGTATATTTAATTTTTATTATTATAAATATTCTGCTCTCTAATAACGCTCTGGCCGTCTTAACCCGCAATGCACGCAATGGGTAAATGTTCCAGCCAGCTTCCGGCGTAGTGATGAAGCGTCGCTCTCTACTCCCTACACAGTTTAAAGTTCACTTCATTTGAACATTTTCGTTACCTTTGAATTGGAATCTCACTTAAAATGGTGGAATACCCTACGTAGTGCACTTCACTGGAACAACTGGTGTGAATGGAACGCTCCTACAGAATTGGCGCTAATTGTTGGAATAACCGCTTTCTGAACCAATCAGACCATCTGACTGTAATTTTTAGTAAGAAGTGCTGTTATTTGCATTTATTCAGTTTGTGTCACACAGATGATGTGTCAGTGAAACGCTTGATCTGCTTTCTAACGAGTTCCTGTTTTACTTCACAACCGGGAAAAGTTTGGAGGTTTTTAATTATAAGCACATTTACAAAATAACGGATTCTGTTCCTAATGGGACACACGCTTATAAATGTAATAGCATCTGGAGGAACAGAAGCTAAGGTAAGCAGTGGTTATGATTTTGGCCGCTGTGCCATGATTTATCGAGCGCTTTTGTTTTGCAATGAAAACAAATTGTATCCGTTTAAGCTTTTAACTGGTACCTTCTTGTTACGGAAATTACATTCATTTGCACAATGTCTAGGAAAGTAAAGGCACGAAGTAAAACGGCAAAATACAATCGCTAATCTGTTGTTTTTTTATCTGAATTTACAGATTATTTGTTTATTTCTACACTACATTTCCAATATATGTTTTGTGTTTATTATATTGACTCTTGACTTGACTCGGACTCTAGCCTAAAGACTCGTGACTTGACTCGGACTCTAGCCTAAAGACTCGTGACTTGACTCAGACTTGTATTTTGTGACTTGTGAACACCTTTGCTACAAAAAGTTTGGGATTTACTCATACTGAGGTGAACAGAACCAAGACCACAATCCTAAACAGGAAGATTTAGAATATACAGACTCATTGTATGTGGTTCAACTGTTTCTATTATATGAGTTATAGGTGGTACTTGGACTGGTTGGCTTAATCAGTGTTGTTACTTGATCTAAACAGTTTGTGAACCACTGGCGTTTAGTGTCCTGCAATTAATGGTACAATTTCTTGGATGAATTATACATGTTATTTATATTGGATTTTTTTTTTTTTGTTGCAGCCAAGAAGAGAAAAGCAGATAAGGTACTTTTACATTCATTGAAACAACCGATCAATTTGGTGAGTTTTTTTCTCTTTGCAGTAATGATCAAATATTTTTTTAAATATATTTTAAATGAAAGGAACACCCTAGCATCATTAGTGTAGCATATAACAGATTTCCCCCTCTGTTCTAACTACCTAAAAACTTAAAATAACTGAAGAAAAGATGTAAAAATACTTTTGTTTTTCTTTATTTGCAGAATCCAAATTCACCCAGAAGATCCAAAACGTTAAAACATAAAAACGGTAAGAACAGCTGTAGTTAAACTGGTGCTACCTCTCGTAAATATGCGACTCTTGAGTTTGGGTCTTGGATGTGCCTCGTGTCTGGCCAGGCACTCAACAGATATACTTGGGCGTGGCTGAGGCTTTCCGTAAGAAAGATGCATCTGGCGGCATCCTTCGTGTCGAAGGAGTTTACAGGGAATTGAGCATGCACAAACTGGGTGCAAAGAGGGAGAACATTTCAGTCTTGCTCTTTATAGTAGGATATACATTATTGACGCTCTAATTAATCATAAATAATACATTCTGCTATCAGAATTGCAGATTTTTTTTAAAAAGGGTGGAATTTATTGTTTCGTTGATACCAGAAGTTACCATCCAGGTCCTGATGCACCAAAGCATCACCACAGTAACCACCAGCATGTTGAACCAGATTCTGATTGTGTGATGAAAGACAAAAGCAGCATTTCATCACAAAAACAACAGATGAGATTTGATGTTTAGTTTCGAGACGTCTGCTGTTTGCCAGGAATCTTTTGTGATTCTTAGATTAGTTGTTAATGAGCCCTTGGAGAAACTGAACATGCTTGTATCTGCTAGTCCTATGTGGCCTGAATACAAACACTTAATTATTATATTTTAATAACATCTTCATCATTGCTGCCCATCAGTGCGTGTGAATATTTAATGCAATATTATGTAAATTATGCCTAAAGTAAAACATCAGATGTGAAAACAATCTCAGTTGATACAACTTGAACATTTCAGCATCGATTAGCATCTAATTATTAAAGAGTTGATTGAAGTGTTTGGGAATTTTCTTTGAAAGCCAAAGATGTATCTTCGTCCTTCAGCTTCGCTGGATCATAAGCAGCGCCCGGAGTGATGGTGTCGCTCGGAGACAGGTTTCCATGGTAACGCCGTCAAGGGCTACCCACCACATCGTCTGGTTCACCTTGAGAGTGGAACGAGGAACGCGGGAGCTCTGCCAGTCAACAGAAGCAGTGTCCATGATCGCTCAGTTTACAAATGTGTTCTGTGTGTATATATATTTTTTTATTATTTCTTCATGATATTTTTTTTTTGTGGGGGGGAGCAGGGAGGTGGTATTTGCACAGTTATTCAGTGTCTTACGGATCATTTGCATCTTCATATCAGAACCCAACGTTCAATAGAAAGCTTTCAGGTAAGAAGCATCATGACTTTCACTCCAGTTCAGGATCCTGTTCGGATGTTCGAGGTTCAGTTTTTCGCATGGCTGACAGAAGAGTAACGAGCCACTAAGGCGAACAAGAAGGAATAAAAATGATCAATCGTTATGCTGCTTTTTTATCAGACATATTTTGTGTGAAACCAAGATGGTGCATCAAAAAAAAACTGTACTACACTTTGTGCTTTGACGACAAGTAATTATGCTCACATATCGCCGAAAAAAGGACTATTTCGGATAAACATGGAAACTTGAAAGACCTACATATTGCTCTTAGGAGAATCATCAAATTCTCTCTTTTTTGTTTATTTTTTCTCATCTCTGTACTAGATGTTTACAGTGTAAAGAAATAATGTGTTTTCACTGTGTTGTAACTACACATTTTTGACTAGGTGGGAAAAATGCTGCTATGCTGGCCATGAGCCACATGCTAATTAGCATGTCACACAAAATAAATGATTTCAACTCTGCAGTGTTTGCATCATATTATTGTCTAATTATTATGTTTCGCGCCCTGGCCATTAGTTTTGGAGGGTTTTATTTTTATATTTCTTTAGTCTTGTGAGGTTGAACCCAGTACCTCATTTTCTGAAACAAGGCAACTTTCACTTGCCAACCAGCCTCATACAAACACTGCTTGAAAAAAAAATAAAACAAATCGATAGTCTATGGTTTAGTGTTACTGTTTCTTTATCACCTTACTGGTCCTGGAGCTTATCAAATGGATCACCAATGTCATTCTAGAATACAAAATCTGCGTCCGAAATCGCATACTTAAACAGTACGTACTACATTCGAGGCAGTATGCACTGCTCGGCCGCTAAAGCAGTACGCTCTTTCAGTACGCAAGTGTGCAGTATGCTCACAACTTCATACATACTACATCCACCATCTTACCAACATTGCATGATGCATGACGTGTCATCGCCACAGTTAATTTTGTCGTTCTCCACAAAGCTACTCATAACATTATTCAGGGTTGTACTTAATCATAACATTTTTAATGTTTGTCTTACTTTCTTTCCGTCATCTTTCTTCTCCACTACGAACGCCTTTGCAGCTTCAGTTGAATTATGGGATAGATTAACAGACCGCAGTAGGTCATCCTGGTACTTTTAGCGTGCTGTTTAATGTATACTACTTATTCGAACATACTAACCGCTTTCGCATACTGTTCATTTACATTTTTGGCATTTAGCAGATGCTCCTATTCAGAGCGACGTACAGAAGTACTTCCATGGTGAACATTACCTTACTCTAGTTTAAGTTAACAACAGTCCAAGAACACAAATCTGCTGAAACCCTGTCAGAACCAAAGTTTTTTTTTTTTTTTTTTTTGCAAGAAATTAATTAGTGAGTGTTAGTAAGTACAAAGTACATGTCAGCTTAAATGTTTAGTAAAAAGGTGATGAAGGTTTTTAATCGTTTTTTAAAGACAGCAAGAGACTCAGTTCGTTCCACCACTTGGGTGCCAGTACGTAGAAGAACCTTGATGCTCGTCTTCCTCAAGTCCTGGGTGGAGGATCAAGTCGGGCGAGACTAGTGGCTCGGAGATTGCGTGGTACAGAGTGGGGTTTTATTAGACCACGAAGGTAGCTTGGTAGCTGTTCAGTATGGAAGTGTGCGATTTCAGATGCAGCTAAAGTCATTTTGTTATTTGACTGACTTTTATCCAAGGATGAGTTCAATAAGGGCCCTACTTGAGTATCTCTTTTAGGCACTTGTTTTACTGATAAGGTTCTTTTTATTTAAGTCTGTGCCCAATCTGAAACTGTTAGAATGGTATATTCACAGGTCTGTTGTTATAAAATCTTATCATTTAATGTGGACAATGAGTATGCATGGTGTCACAGTTTGACATTTTTTAGTTAAATTTCAAGTAGTGTGCCAAAGAATGATCGCAAAAGGGCACTGGATTCAAATGCTATTTATCTGATTAGTATTTTTAAAAAGTTAATAACCAATAAGTCTAATAATTAGCACATTAAACAGTTGTTAAGATGTACTCAAGTGTCAGATCGAGCTAGCAGGCTGCTAATCTAATCCAACAGCCCTTTTAAACAATTATCTCTTCGGAATTGAATGAATAAAATCTGATTACTGATGTAACAACGTGGTTAAAAGTACGTGTAAACCTAAAAACTACATAATTTACCCTAAATATTAAGACCATTTTTGCATGTAAACACACATTGATTCACAGGAAAGAATCGAGTCAATTTGAATTGATCACGGCTGTGGGCGGATTAGTCCCGCCCATTTGGCCTTGTACTTTTATACTCGTCCGCTATTGGTTGAAGTTCATCAACGGTTTTCCCGAACCAAGTGTTGATTGGCTCTCGGCTCTTTGTAGTGAGTCATATGAACTGACTCAGTTTACCAATCAGAGTCGGACTCGTTTAGCTCCCGAACGACTCTTTAATAGCATTGCGAATTTATTCATCTATTGGATGTTTTAAACTTAAAGATTTAGCACAGCCTGCCCTTACCTTAGCCTTATTTAGCACTTTTGTGTAAAAATGCAAAGTGAAATGCGTGCTATACCTTGTCCAATATCAGAACATGTCTTTGACAAGGCTCGTTTAAGTAAATTAACACATATTCCCACAAGCTAATGGTAAGGTGTCCACATAATTATGGCCATGTAGTGTATTGCCAAATTCAATGCACCCTCTGTTTTCTATTTTGTTGCACTGAGGTAAAGTTTCTGAACCACTTATTAAACCCACATCAGGTCATATTTACAACAAATTTACAGACATCCCAAGCTGCAAAAACTCATTTCAGGGAGGTACCCCCGGACCTCGACCCCGACCCCCCAGGCCCAAAAAAAAAAAAAAAGGCTAAAAAACCTCTTGCACACACCAAAGGATATGGGTGATAACCAGTCGGCTCAAAAACAGTTTTTTTCCCACATCAATAACTTTATTGAACACCACTATTCGCCTATAACACACAACATTCTGGACATTCTGGACTAAACACTGGACCTATTGTTTATTATTTATCATTGCACCTTCTGCTTACACACTGGACTGTGTTACTATTTATCATTGCACATTTATCATTGCACAAGTTGCACCTGCACTTTACCCTCACCCCGGACTGCACACTGGACTGTCGTAATTATTTATCATTGCACCTGCACTTTACACAACTGTCATACATATATATGTATAGTTATAGTTTTTTTTCCACCATCCACCATAGTTATAGTTACAGCTGTATAGTTACTATTTACTCATCCTTTATTACAAGTACTGTTATTACTAATATATACCCAACTAATCTTTATTATTATTATTACTGTTATTATTATAATACATATTCATTTTTTTATTAATATGCTTATTGTTATTATTGCTATTATGTATATAGTACTATGTACATAGATATAATTTCATATATGTAAATAGCTATAGTATAACTTTATATTCATATTAATCATAGGTATATGTTACTAATATTCTCTGTTTTTTTGCACAATGCTACTATTTGCACTTCTGGTAGATGCTAACTACATTTCGTTGCCTTGTACCTGTACTGAGCAATGACAAATCAATCAATCAATCAATCTATCTATCTATCTATCTATCTATCTATCTATCTATCTATCTATCTATCTATCTATCTATCTATCTATCTATCTATCTATCTATCTATCTATCTATCTATCTATCTATCTAATCAGAACTTTTAGGAGCTGCTAACTGAGCTACTAAGCTCACTGTTCGCATCACAAACACATTAATGTGTACTACATAGTGCACTAGATAGTGTGAAAGATAATAGATTAATGTTCCTTACTTAGTGCACTAGATAGTGTACTATATAATAGACTTATGTTTCTTACATAATGCTTTAGGTAGCGTATTAGTTAATGGATTTATGTTCCCTACATAGTGCCCTAGATAGTGTATTACATAATTAATTATGTTCCCTACATAGTGCACTAGATAGTGTATTACATAATTAATTATGTTCCCTACATAGTGCACTAGATAGTGTATTAGATAACGCATTCATGTTCACTACATAGTGCACTAGAAAGTATAACTAGATGATGATTTGTGTTCCTTACATAGTGCACTAGACAGTGTATTACATAATTAATTATGTTCCCTACATAGTGCACTAAATTGTATATCAGATAACAGATTTATGTTCCCTACATAGTGCACTAGACAGTATATAAGACAATTGATTTATGTTCCCTACACAGTGCGCTAGATTGTATATCAGATAACGCATTTAATACATGATCGGGAATAAAGTCTGTGTCGCCTGCGTGCGCGTGTGTGTGTGTGTGTGCGCGCGTGTGTGAGCACTCTTGGCCGCTCGTTTTAGATTCCGGGAGATTTTATCTGACTTGCGGGCATCAGGGAGCCGCTATGTATATGCGGGAGACTCCCGGAACTAAATGTTTATCTCCTCCGTTTGTTAAGAAGCCACATAAATCTAGTTTTTTCCTCTAAAAGGTTGAGGTCCATTAAAAAATAATTCAGGATGGAGATGAGTCTGCATATCGGCAGGAGATTGAACGGTTGGTGCTCATGGTGCAGTCAGAACAACCTAGAGCTGAACACTCTAAAGACTGTAGAGATGGTATTGGACTTTAAAAGAAAACCCTGAACACTGCTCCCCATCACCATATTCAACAGCACTGTGTCTACTGTGGAGACCTTCAGGTTCTTGGTAACTACAATTTCCAATGACCTAAAGTGGGAGTACAACACCAACTCCATCCTCAAAAAAGGCCCAGCAAAGGTTGTACTTTCTGTGTCAACTGAGGAAACACGGTCTGCCACAGGAGCTGTTGAAGCATTTTTACACCGTAGTCATTGAATCTGTCCTGTGCACATCCATCACAGTGTGGTTTGGTTCAGCCACAAAACAGGACAGATGCAGATTGCACAGAGTGGTGGATAGAACAGAGAAAATCATCGGTGCTCCCCTGCCCACCCTCCAGGACTTGTACATAACAAGAACCAGAAACCAGGCAGAAAAAATAATCACAGACTCCTCACACCCTGGTCACCCTAGAACTTTTTAACCTTTTACCCTCTGGCAGGCGCTATAGAGCCCTGCACACAAAATCAAACAGACACAATAACAGTTTTTTCCCAAATGCCATTAAACTTATCAATAACCAGAACTGAACTCTTGTTTACATGCCACACTGCACTTTATACATACTGTACATTGCTGTAATTTCATTTAAACGTTTCACTATTCATCTATGCTATTTTTCTATTTTCTGTATATACACAAAATTCTGTCTAGCGTGTTAAATTTGTACATTATCCGTGTAGTCTTGTCTGTATATTGTATTGTTTGTATATTGTAGAGAGATAACAACAGCCGGAAAAAAATTCCTTGTGTGTGTAAACATACTTGGCGAATAAAGCTGATTCTGATTCTGAAAAGGGACCATCTCTACTGAGTGCACCATGAATTGGGACCACTCACAAATGCCATTAATAAAGTAGTTCCAAAGTGTAGTACGAAAAATTGTTCACTTTAAAGGGTTCTTTGGAACATTGTTTTTACAGGGCACAACTGATGTACAACTTAGACTTCAAACGCAGAAAGCACCCTGGACAGGTTTCCAGTCCATCACAGGGCAGACGTAGGTCACTGTTGGGCCCTTGAGCAAGGCCTTTGACCCTCTCTGCTCCAGGGGTGCCATACGATGGCTGACCCTGCGCTCCAAACAAGCTGGGATATGTGAAGAAATAATTTTTCTGTACTGTACTTCTGTATATGTATATATGACAAATAAAGGTATTCTATATTCTTTTCTCCATTCTATTCTAAAATCAGCGTTCTGTTCTAAATAGGTTATTTGCTTTGTTCTTTCCATGTTTCCTCCAGGTACTCCAGTTTCCTCCCACCCCTTATAAAAATACCAGTAAGTAGGCTGGTTGTAAACTCCAAGGCAGGAATGACTCAAAAGGTGTGTTTTGGGCCGCTCAGGTGGCGCAGCGGTAAAAAGAAACGCGCTGCAACCAGGGCTGGATTCTGAGAAGCGTCGTATCGAATCCAGCCTTGCTTTACCGGTTCGAAGCTGAGTGGCTATATGAGCAACGATTGGCCGGTTGCTCATGTGGGGGGTGGGACAAGGAACCGGATGTGGGTCTCTCTCTGTCAGAATGCGATTGCGTTCTCTGCCGGCTGATTGGAGGCGCTTACACAGAGATGGGAGAGGGTGCCCTTAGGGTGTGTCTCTCCGCATGCAACGCTAGGTGGCGCCAAACTCGTCGATGTGTGGATGGCAAAGATGCATCTGGCTGCTGCTCGTGTTTCGGAGGGGATACGGGTTAGCTTCAATCACCTCCGTCAGGGCAGGGTTCGGCATAGACAGAGAGGAAGCACGATGCTAATTGAACAATTGGATGCGCTAAAAAAGGGGAGAAAAAGGGGTAAAAATTTATATAAAAAAAAAAAAAAGGTGTGTTTTTTCTCAGAGATTGATTGGCGCCCAGTCGAGGGTGTGGCGTGTGTGGCGTAGGGTTGCCAACCGTCCCGTAAAATACGGAATCGTTCCTTATTTGGAAACTAAACGTCGCGTTCCGTATTGAACTGATACAGGACGCGCTTTGTTCCGTATTTTTATCAATGAGAGAGAAATGCTGCAGATTAGACTGAGACAGGGCGATATGTATGAAACAGAAGGAAACTGCTGCTACTGTGGGAATTAGAAAAGGTTTGGTTATTATTTTAAGTATTGTTCACTTTTTTTACTTCACTGTTTGAGTAGCGCAGTGGGCAGAGCGCAATGCATATATTTTTCCACCCTAGGTTCGAATCCGGCTTAGAGCGAAACTAAAGTAACACAAGCAGGGCCGGCGCTATGGGGGAAGATGGATTATGTAAAAATTTTGTTTGCACTATTGAGAAAAGATGTTACACGTTCTTTACGCATGTTCTTTTGCCCGCTCCCGCTCAGGTAAACACCCGCCATCCCACCCCCCACCCTATGCCTTCCACCAACCCGCCAGCTCAGGGTGTTCCTTATTTCCAGTTCTGAAAGTTGGCAACCCTAGTGTGGCGCCAGGGCCACCGTGACCCCAAACATGACGTAAAATGGATAAATAAAAAATAAATACTTCGAAAAATTGGTTTGAAACTTTGACCTGAATTTGGTTCTTAACAGCGAGTCCACTACCAATGTTTATTTTAAAATCTTAGGAGTCGACTCCCCCCCCCAAACGACTCAACGGTAGAACCGAACCATTCGAGCAGAAAGAGGGGAGGCGGTGTGACAAGATAGTGGTTGGAGAGAAGAGATGATAGATTCACACACCGCGCTCTGCTCTAGAAACCAGGGGAACACATTTATTCTGGATTTATTCTGTATTTCTGGAGATTTAACCGTAAAATCTTGATGAAATGGCGTCCAGAGCGGCGTTCTGCGCTCTCCCCGGCCCTCCGATGATGAATCCGGGGATGAACTCTCCCGGACTCCCGCGGATGGCAGCGATGAACCCGGGCTACAGAGCCATGCTCAGCCCTGCCAACCAGTACAGTGTAAATACATTTATTATAAGTATAATTATATTTTTTTTATTGTACCAACTACGTATTAATGCTTAACTGTACTTTAGTTTGTTTTTTCTTTAGAAACAAACTATTTAAACTATCAAAACAATCTAGGTTGAGGAAATATGATCCATTCAATTTAGCAAAATGCAAATCTTTTATGTTTTATTAAATATAATTATGTTTATTTAGACTTTTAAAAAGTTTAAACTGAGTTTAGGATCTCTAAGTACTGGCCAACTAACTCTTCCGCGTTTAAGCGAAACCTCTAAGGCGGAATTCAAACGGCCCCTTGCTCCCTACATATGCGCACTTCATAGATCACGACTTTACAGCTTTAGCACCCAACCTAGTGCACTTCGTGTAGAATATTAAAGTTATCTGCCCTAGTGTTTAGTACATGGAACATGCACATTTGAAAGTTGACAAAAACATATTTAAGAAAATTAATCTTCGTTTATTCATCTAAAAATAAAAGTCATAGTAAGATTCAGACAAACATTTTGTATTTGTTTATATAATAAAGTGTGGTAAATGTGCGCTTTTAGTGTTTTGGCAGGGTTTCAGTAGGTGTTGCGTTATGTTGCAGTTGCGCCATAAGCTGTGAAAAACATTAAATACAACCAAAACACTTCAAAAATAATAATCACAAAGAGGAAAACGCTTAAAATGGGGTCAAAATGACCAGAAATAATAATAACTATTAAAATAAAATAAGCCAAATAAAAATACCATATAGAAGCACTTTGTAGTTTTACAATTACTGACTGTAGTCCATCTGTTTTTCTGCATAAATTTTAGCCTGCTTTTACTCAGTTCTTAAATAGTCAGGACCCCCACAGGACCACCACAGAGCAGGTATTATTTAGGTGGTGGATCATTCTCAGTACTGCAGTGACAGTGACATGGTGGTGGTGTGTTAGTGTGTGTTGTGCTGGTATGAGTGGATCAGACACAGCAGCGCTGCTGGAGTTTTTAAACACCTGACTGTCACTGCTGGACTGAGAATAGTCCACCAACCAGAAATATCCAGCCAACAGCACCCCGTGGGCAGCATCCTGCGACCACTGATGAAGGTCTAGAAGATGACCGACTCAAACAGCAGCAATAGATGAGCGATCGTCTCTGACTTTACATCTACAAGGTGAACCAGCTAGGTAGGAGTGTCTAATAGAGTGGACAGTGAGTGGACACGGTATCTAAAAACTCCAGCAGCGCTGCTGTGTCTTATCCACTCATACCAGCACAACACACACTAACACACCACCACCATGTCAGTGTCACTGCAGTGCTGAGAATGATCCACCACCTAAATAATACCTGCTCTGTGGTGGTCCTGTGGGGGTCCTGACCATTGAAGGACAGAGTGAAAGGGGGCTAACAAAGCATGTAGAGAAACAGATGGACTACAGTCAGTAATTGTAGAACTACAAAGTGCTCCTATATGGTAAGTGGAGCTGATAAAATGGACAGTTAGTGTAGAAACAAGGAGGTGGTTTTAATGTTATGGCTGATCGGTGAAAATTATATATTTATATTAAATTCAACATGTCTTTTGCAGAGGACTGGTGTGCCACCCGGCCGGAGCATGCCCATGGGCGGCATGAGCTCGATGGGCTCTCCTATGCCTGGGCCATCTTACGGTGGCACCATGCCGATTCGGCCCGGCATGCCCCAAACACCCCTGGATTCTGCACGCAAGAGGCTTCTACAGCAGCAGCAACAGGCAGGAGGAATGATGGGACCGCGGAGAGGGTGAGTAGGAGAGGCTGAGCCGGAATGTTTGGTGGAGGTGGCGGTGATGGACAGTTCTGTGTTAGACGTGTTATTACATGCTTACAGATGTGTTACTGTAATAGAAATTGAAAATAGAGATGTAGACGGTATCATAAAGCTTTTTGGTCATTACTCAATCATACAGGAAGATCAGATCAGACCAGAGTCCATCCGGTACCACAATAGACCTTCCATTCTTCAGCGCCCAACCAGGCACTTCTAAGACTGTTACTGCTGACGGGGCTTGAAACAATTGGGCGTGTCTGAGGGAGGAAAAGCAGATGTGGAATCACTTCTTCGCTGCTGCGACAGTGACTCCCGTTGTCTGATCAAGACAAAAGACCTTCCCTCCCTCAGGTGCAACCAATTGTGTCTCTTAAGTGCCTGGCGAGCCTGGAAGCACCTCTAAGATTTGAGCTCTCTGATGTTGGGATAGTGTATTAGAGCGCTGCCCTTTTTTTTTTTTTTTTTTTTATCAAAGTCTGTTTATTTTGTTTTTTAATACAATTTTACAAAAATAGCAACAACAAAGAGAAAATAAAAAAAAAAGGAACAAAGTCCCCTTCCCCCCAGACCAGACATGAGTATACAAACTTAAAACACAGCCAGTATACAATAAATCAAAACAATCAATGCCATCACATTAAAGTTACATATATTAATTTTACCGTCGCGCTGTTAGCCCCCACCTCCCCAGTATGAGTATGTGCCAGAAAGGGCTGCCAGATATTGTAAAATTTCTCGGTAGACCCCCGGACAGTGTATCTAATCTTCTCCAGTCTGAGATGACTAGCGACTTCTGTAAACCACTGGCAATATGTAGGTGGAGCAGCGTCCTTCCATTTAAACAATATCAGTCTCCTAGACAGAAGAGAGCTATAGATAGATATACTTTATTTGTCATATATACATATACAGTACAATGAAATTCTTTCTTCGCATATCCCAGCTCGTGTGGAAGCTGGGGTCAGAGCGCAGGGTCAGCCATCGTACGGAGCCCCTGGAGCAGACAGGGTTAAGGGCCTTGCTCAAGGACCCAACAGTGGCTGCATAGCAGAGCCTGGATTTGAACCGCCAATCTTCAGGTTGATAGCCCAAAGCTCTACCCACTAGGCTACCACTGTCCCTTTTAAAAAAAGTCATTCTGAAGGCCATAACGCTAATTTCTTTCTTGCTGGCGGTGCCACTCTCCAGTGTCACACCAAACAGGGCAATAAACGGGGATGGGTCAATTACTCTCCCAAATATTTTAGAGAAAGTTTCAAAAATTGTACGCCAGAATACATGGAGCCTTGGACATGTCCGAAACATATGCAGTAGAGTGGCCGGGGCCTGTCTGCATCGGTCACATGTAGGATCTATGTCTGCTCTAATCTTAGAGAGTCTGACCTTAGTCCAGTGCAGCCGATGCACAATCTTAAATTGAATGACTGCATGTCTTAGTCAAATAGATGAGGAGAAAATAGAGCGCTGCCCTTTGACCTTTTTTCAGTAGTCAATCTTGCGCAGACACTGTGGCATTGATACCATTCACGGCCAAGCTGATGCTTCTATCCAAAGCAACTTACTATTTATGACTATAAACAATTTGAGAAATTGAAGGTAAAGGGCCTTGTAAATTGGCGGCGAATGGACTTGAACTGACAGCCTTCTGATTTCTAGACCAGTACCTAAACTAGTACTGAGCTACCAATGACCCAAAGCATTTATCCTGACCAGTCGCATTGTTCAAAATTATGCCCCCCCCTCCCAGACGCGCACACACACACACATTTTGACTGGATGCCCCATGAGGAACTCAGTGACCCCCCCAACCCTCAGATCAGCTCTGCATGTTTTGCAATGCATGATACAGTACAGATCATCCACATCGACACAAAACACAAACAAACCTTTGATATAACGAGTCTGCTTCACCGTTTCAGGGTCAAAAGGCGCAAGATGGCGGACAAAATCCTTCCCCAGAGGGTGAGTGTCTGATTATACTTTGATCAGGAGGTTGGGGTCTCGGGTTCCGTGTCGGATCGGCTAACTTTCGCTGTTTTGCTATCGGACAGATCAGAGACCTGGTTCCTGAGTCTCAGGCCTACATGGATCTCCTGGCCTTCGAGAGGAAGCTGGACCAGACCATCGCTCGCAAGCGCATGGAGATTCAGGAGGCCATCAAGAAACCCATCACGGTAACGTTACTTTGGAAGGCATACCTGGCATGTAGTTTTCCTTCCCCTTCGTTCGAAGACCCCACCCCCATAATGCGGTCATCCCACCCAGCAGACACGGTGACCAATAAGTGTCTGCTGCAGGCACTGCCAATTGTCCTCGCTAGATGCCGCCCAGCCAACCGGTAGCAGAGCTGTTGTTTATCTGTACTGTGTATACTGTAATGTGTTTTGCACATGTGTGTGTTCTGTGTTGCTCCCTGGTCCTGGAGGAACGTTGTTTCATTTCAATATGAACTTGTATATAGCTGAAATAACAATAAAAGCCCTCCCCCCCATTAATCGTCGTATCGCACACGGAGAGTCACGCTACGCCCTCTGCGCATCACCCACCGCTCGTACAAGTGCCTCGACCACTCGCAGCACAGTGAAACCCCGTCGCCCTCCCCTCCCCTCAGACACGGCCAGGTCGACAGCAGCACCGGGACGGGAAATTGGAATTAGGAAACAGAATGAATACATTCGGATGTGGGAAAAACACCGTCTTTGATCTCTGTGAACGATGTGCGTTTTTCTTTTCCTCTAGCAAAAGCGGAAGCTCAGGATCTACATCTCCAACACCTGCACCCCTGCCAAACCGGAGGGCGAGGAGTCCGAAAGAGTGGCATCATGGGAGCTCAGAGTGGAGGGCAAACTCCTGGAGGACGTAAGTTTGCCCCCCCCCCCATGAAAACCAAACAAGCATCTGGGGCTTCGTTTCGAATGAGTTCACGGTACAAAACACATGTGATCAATTCCTTAGGATTCAGTAATCTGATTGGTCGATCACGATACGTATTAGTTTTAGTATACTGTGTATGCACTGTATTGTCAAAAGTATGTGGACACGTGTTTTACTTGTGTTCAGGTGTTTTAGGCACACCCATCGCCAATAAGTTTATAAAAACAGCCCATTTTAAGGCTCACTTTAAGATTGTACAGTGTGTCTATGGGAATTTGTGGCCATGTTGTCAAATAAGCATGTGTGAGGTTGGACAGTAAAGTCTGGCCTACTATGGACATTCTAATTCATCCCAAAGATGTTACAGTCAGGGCTCTGTGCACCTCCATGGTCCATGTCTTTATGGTCCTTTATGCAAAAGACATCAAATCATGTATTTGGGTGTGTCTGAAACGCCTGAACAGGGTATTCATGACGTGATCTGTAGCAGCAGGCAGGACTGTTTTACTGTGACCCTGACCAGCCATCAGATGCTGTTGTGGTGTTGAGATTCCTCTTCCTGCCCTCGAGCAGGGGCGCTGGTTTCTAAACAAAAAAAGTGTGTGTGAAACTTTGGCACTTCGGTTGAATGAAATGAGGAACCGTTTCACTTCTCGCTGTTGTGAGCGCTCGAGGCAAATGTGGGATGGTGGAGGGAGTGAAAGCACCAGAGAGCGGAAAGCTTGTGCAAGAGCTGCGAGTGTGTGTGTGAGTATGTGTGTGTGAGAGAGAGAGAGAGAGAGAGAGAGAGAGAGAGATCTCATGACTCTAAATGTGGTCAGGCCTAAACAATGCAGCATCAGTCCAGAGTGTAACTAAGAACATAACTACAGATATTCCTCTCTCATTCTCTCTTATTCTCTCTCATTTTCTCTCCTTCATTTTCTCATCTTCTCTCTTTCATTCTCTCTCTCTTTCATTCTCTAATTTTCTCTCTTTCGTTTTCTCTCTCTCATTCTCCCATTTTCTCTTTCTCTCTCTTTTTTTTTTGTTCTCCTGCCCTCTCTTTCATTCTTTCTTTCATTCTCTCATTTTCTCTTTTTCATTCTCTCATTTTCTCTTATACTCTCTCTCTCTCCTGCATTTGCTTATTTTCTCTCATGCTCTCTGTCTCTCATTCTCTCTTTCATCCTTTCTCTTTCATCCTCTCATTTTCTCTCATTCTCTCTCTTTCATTCTGTAATTTTCTCTCTTTTATTTTCTCTCTCATTCTCTTATTTTCTCTTTCTCTCTCTTTTATTTGTTCTCCTGCTCTCTCTTTCATTCTTTGTTTTTTATTGTCTCATTTTCTCTTATACTCTCTCTTGTCTCTCATTCTATCTTTCATTTTCCCATTTTCGTCTCTCATTCTTTCTCTTGCTCTCTCTTACATTCTCTCATTCTCTCTCTTGCTCTCTTTTTCATTTGTTCTCCTGCTCTCTCTCTTTCTCTCAATCTCTGTTTTGTTCTCTCTCCTATTCTGTCTTTCATTTACCCGTTTTCTCTCTTATTCTCTCTTTTGCGCTCTCTCATTCTCTCCCATTCTTTCTCAATTTTTCTTTTTCTCATTCTTTCTCTTGTTCTCTCTCCCTCTCTCATTTTCTCTCACACTCTTTCGCTACCATTCTTTCTCTTACTTTGTTCCTATCTATTTAATTCTGTTTCTCCTGTTTACTCTCATTCTCTCTTTCATTTTCCCTCTATTTTATTCTCAATCATTTGCTGTCTCTCACATTCTATCTCCCTCTGTCATTCTCTTGTACTCTTACTCTCTACCAATCTCTCTAATTCTCTCTTCGTATCTATTTCATTCTGCCTTTCTTATTCTCTCTTCCTGTCTCTCATTCTTTCTCTCTCTTTCACTGTGTTTTATTTTCTCTCATTCCATCTCTCTCATTCTTGTCTTTTTCTTCCCTCAGCCTGGGAAACAGAAGAGAAAGTTCTCCTCCTTTTTTAAAAGCCTGGTCATTGAGCTGGATAAGGAACTGTACGGTCCAGACAATCATCTAGTGGAGGTAAAGTACACAAACATTTTCAGAACTGTAAGAAAATGTTATGATTCCTAAATGAAGTCTGTGTTTAGTGAAGTGTCGGCTGCTTGAGAATGTAAACGACTGGTTGTGTTGTTGGTTTTGCCCTCAGTGGCACAGGATGCCCACCACTCAGGAGACGGACGGCTTCCAGGTGAAGAGGCCCGGAGATGTGAATGTGAAATGCACCCTGCTGCTCATGCTGGACCACCAGGTATCAAGTCCACCAGTTTAAAGAATCCACATTGTGCCTTTTTGGACCTTCTGGCATTTTGTCTCCTTTGAAGTTTACCAGGTTGCACCATTTTGCAGGTGTAAGACTAAGTAAATTGGATGTGACATATAAAAACTCTTTGACAGTGACTGGCCGGGTGCTTTTCAGACACAGTCGGGCAGCGACTCGTTTGTAAATCCTAATTTTTGTTGCTCTGTCTTTGCCCCGAAGCCGCCCCAGTATAAGCTGGACCCAAGGTTGGCGCGTCTCCTGGGCGTCCACACTCAGACCCGATCCAGCATCATGCAGGCGCTGTGGCTCTACATCAAGAACAACAAGCTGCAGGACTGCCACGAGAAAGAGTACATCAACTGTAACCGCTACTTCCGACAGGTACGGAACAGTGGTACTGATGTTCCGAAACTGAGGTCTAGGAGGGAGGGAGTACAAACTAAAGAACGTCTCAGTGACACCACATCAGTACTGACATGAACGTTCACGGGGGTGACTGAACTGTGACTGGGGTAACTGTGATCATGGTAACTTTAATGATGGTGGTAACTATGATCTTGGTGGTAACTGTGATCATGGTAACTATGATGATGGTGCTAACTGTAATCATGGTAACTATGATGATGGTGGTAACTTTAATGATGGTGGTAACTATGGTGATGGTGGTAACTATGATCTTGGTGGTAACTGTAACCATGGTAACTATGATGATGGTGGTAACTGTGATGGAAGTAATTGTGATGATGGTGGTAACTAATCATGGTAACTGATTACCACATCACCAACTGTGATGTGGTAACTATGATGATGTTGGTAACTGTGACCATGGTAACTAAAATGATGGTGGTAACTATGATGATTGTGGTAACTGTGATGGTGGTAACTATGATGATTGTGGTAACTGTGATCATGGTAACTGATGATGGTCGTAACTATGATGATGGTGGGAACTGTGATCATGGTGGTAACTGTGATTATGGTCACTATGATGATGGTAACTATGATGATGGTAGTAACTATGTTGACAGTAACTGTGATCATGGTGGTAACTGTGATTATGGTCACTATGATGATGGTAACTATGATGATGGTAACTGATGATGGTGGTATCTATGATGGTGGTAACTGTGATTATGGTGACTATAATGATGGTGATAACTATGATGATGTTGCTAACTGTGATAATGGTAACTATGATGATATGATTGTGCTAACTGTGATCATGGTAACTATGATGATGGTGTTAACTGTGATGATTGTAGTAACTGTGATAATGGTAACTATGATGATGGTGTTAATTGAGATGATTGTAGTAACTGTGATAATGGTAACTATGATAGTGGTGGTAACTGTGATGGTGGTAATTGTGATGATGGTAACTATGATGATGGTGTTAATTGAGATGATTGTAGTAACTGTGATGATGGTAACTATGATAGTGGTGGTAACTGTGATGGTGGTAATTGTGATGATGGTAACTATGATAGTGGTGGTAACTGTGATGGTGGTAATTGTGATGGTGGTAATTGTGATGATGGTAACTATGATAGTGGTGGTAACTGTGATGGTGGTAATTGTGATGATGGTAACTATGATGATGGTGTTAACTGTGATGATTGTAGTAACTGTGATAATGGTAACTATGATAGTGGTGGTAATTGTGATGATGGTAACTATGATGATGGTGTTAATTGAGATGATTGTAGTAACTGTGATGATGGTAACTATGATAGTGGTGGTAACTGTGATGGTGGTGGTAACTGTGATGGTGGTAACTATGATAGTGGTGGTAATTGAGATGATTGTGGTAACTGTGACGATGTGTGTGTGGACCGTTGCAGATATTTGCCTGTTCCAGAATGAGATTCTCGGAGATCCCGATGAAGCTGGCCGGACTCCTGCAGCTCCCAGACCCCATCGTCATCAACCACAACATCAGGTGTGTGTGTGTGTGTGTGTGCAGCGTAATCTGCATTATTTCTTTGTGCCCGACAGTGGTGGTACCGATTTGGCCTTTTTATGGCTAATGGAGAGCCGTAAGCTTGCACGTGTTTATTTATCCCCTTGCTGGCCGAGAGGGCCGCGGACTGGACAGCCTACTGCTACTATTCGTGCCTGTTCCTCAAGCAGACAGAGGGAGTCGCTGTTGCAGCACCAATGAGGTCTACCCTCCCTCGGATACAGCCAGTTGTGTCTGTTGAGCAGCAGGCCAGGTTGGTAGCAACACTGAGACTCCAAGTCTGGAGCTGAAAGTCTTAGTGGTGATGGTCTAGTTACCGTGACCCAGGCAACACAAAAACAAATCAAAATGAAACATGCTTAATTAATAAAAATGGTGGCAATCTGGTCCCACTGTGGTTTACAAGATATAACGTGAAGCCTCCACAAGGGGGCGTTCGTGTACAAGTTCATGTTTTATGTGCCTGTTAAAATTCTTTTATTTAATTATTATTATTTTAGGCTGTGACCCACCGCAACCCACCCAAAAGACACGACCCAGGGTGTAGCGTATACTGACTATATGCTGTATGTATTTTTTTATATCTGCCTAGCGCATTTTCACTATTCAAACCTGAGGCCCTGTATGGGGCCCTTAGACAGAAAATGTGCTGTGCTTTTAGACACGTTCCTTATACAGTATAATCCCCTGTACTAGCCGCCCAGCTAACGTTCACTCACTAGCTACACAGGATGGTCCCGCCTACCGATGCTCCTGGCCAATGATATCACTCGGAAATCCTCCATATTGCGAATAAATGGCGTGTGTTTGCATGTCCGTGTCATGTTGTTTTAATAGGTCCGACTACCTGCTGTGTCTCTAACCTTTGCCGATATTCACATATCAGCTCGATATCTCAGCCAGCAAATATATCGGTCCACCACTAGTCTTTACCGCCATTCTGTCTAGTTTCTGTAAGTAGGAATTGTAAAGTGAGAGTGGTTGTGTGTTTGTGGGCAGCGTGGACCCGAACGATCAGAAGAAGACGGCGTGTTTCGACATCGATGTGGAAGTGGACGATCCACTGAAGAGCCAGATGAGCAGCTTCCTCTCCTCCACCACCAACCAGCAGGAGATCGCCGGCTTGGAGATGAAGGTCTGTCAGTTCTTCTGGTCCGATCGGTTCTTTTGTATTTTCGTTGCTGGTCTGTTGGGCGTGAAGTTCGCTACTTAGGTTACACAATTCCATTGTGTTATATAGAGGCCAAAATACACTTGTAAAAAGCAGCCAAGGAAAGGAAGATTTCTTCCATACACAACAGCCTCTAAGCTCACTTGACTGTGGACGGTGGCACTAATGCTCCCCCAGCTTCTAATTCATGTCACATCTGTCTTTTTAATGGGTCTTGGATTTTTAATGGTTTCACAGTCCTCCTAACATAAGGGGGCAGTTTGAGTTTTTGTTCCGACCTTGGCTGTGAGACCACTGTTCCATGTGTGTTTTAATAATTAAAGTCAAACTAGCCTTGTTTACATTTACATTTTCGGCTTTTTGTATTCATATTACAGTACTGTGACAGTGTACTGTCTAAGCAATTGAGGGTAAAGGGCCTTGCTTAAAGGCCCAACAGTGACAACCAGGTAGTGATGGGGCTTGAACTGATGACCTTTCGATGACTAGTTCATTACTAGTCGATTTTTAGTCTAGGCTACAACAGCACATGTGCAAAATGTCTTTATTCAGAAAACCCACAGTAAACTTAGATGTCACTGTTTACAGTCAAGTGAGCTTTGCCTTCACTCAGGGTTAGAGGCTGTGAAGCAAGAAAGAAGCTTCTTTCTTCAAGGCAACCTGTGCCAATGCCAAGCTGGCTTGACTGTGGACAGTGTCACCCAGATTGTATTTTTGTTTGTTTGGTTGTTTCTGTTCATCAGATTCACGAGACCATCGAGTCGATAAACCAGCTGAAGACGCAGCGAGACTTCATGTTGAGTTTTAGCAACGACCCACAGGACTTCATCCAGGACTGGCTGAAATCTCAGAACCGGGACCTCAAGGTGCGCAAGACTCACGAGGAACTTTCATTCATTCATTCATTCATTGTCTGTTTTACCACCTTCATCTTAATATTTAAGGTTAAATTTGATCTAAATGTGAACGTTACTGAGGTTATTATTGGCATTGAGGTCTATAAAGATCTCAAAGTTCACAAAAAGAACCCACCCAGTGTAGGTGCACAGTATCTGTACTGAAAGTCGTGCCGGGGTGGTGTTGATGCGTCCCTAAATACAGCCACATGTGTGCCGACGCCAGACCGCCACTCGGTCAGTAAGGAATCAGTCAGAAATGTACAAAATGCCGAGCGGCGGAGCCCAGAAACGATTCCAGTCTGTGATTGTGTAAGTTTGGGCAGGAGGCCGGCGACTGGTTCTCATTAAAACCTCATCGGTTCTGGCTCGCGGGCGCTACGGCCTCAGTCGACCCCTCACGCCTGTTTTGTGTTTTGTCTGACTCAGCTGATGACCGACACTGCCGGGAACCCTGAGCAGGAGAGGAGGAGCGAGTTCTACCACGCGCCGTGGTTCCAGGAGGCCGTGGGCCGCTACATTTTCTCCAAGGTATGTGCTAGCACACTCCCGAAACAGCTGCTGATAAGCGAAACATCTGCGATTGAACTCGGATTGAAAAAAATATAGACGTGATGTATAGATCAGGTTTTCTGATCGTAGCTGTAGGAGAGGTCAGAAGTTTACATACACTTGTACGGAATGTGAATGTTTACCTGATTGAACTTTGACCCAGTTTGCCGCTGATGTTTTCAAAGCTCCTCCAATGAGACGAACTGTTTGATACGAGGCAGTAAAAGCGACTCGGGCCATACGAACAACGTTTAATGCCGAGTTCACACTACACGACTGGTACTCTTGTAATCGGGAGTCTTTCAAGTTGGTGTGGCTTTCACACTACACGACTGATCGGCGATAGGGGGTTTCACACTACACCAACTGGGATCGCAGGTGAGCTTCTCTGGTCTTCCAAACTACGTTTTGTCACAAAAACAAACACGAGAAGTGACGAAGGGTTTAATGATACCACGTCCAAAAATGCACGTCAACAAGTAGCGAGCGATCAAAGTTTGTGCGCTGATGTGCAGCGTAAAATCAAAGAGGAAAAATAAATGAATCTGAGTGGATGTGGCAACGCGAGCAGCATGGATTGTTCTATAGTGAGTTGGAGGTTAATAAATATTTTTTGCAATGCAGCGTGGGTGTTTTGTAGAGAACGATAAGGTCAGAAATACTGTAAAACTTGTGTGTGTGCTGATGTATTCTGATATAAACTATATTACGCCCCTGTCCCACCTTTTTACACTCCTCCCCTGCGTTTCCCCTCACCCCGTATCTTGCGTTCTCATTGGCTGTTTGACATGGCACTCATTGCCAGTTGGGCGACTCATATCCAGATATTTAACATGCTAGATATATTTCTTCACCCAACGTTCTCCATTAACCTCTTTTTACCTTTTGATAAGCATCGTCAAGCTGCTGGTGTGATTCCGATTGGATCCTCAAATGCTCTACATGACAGAATTGGATTTTTAGTGCCGTCCACATACACTATATTGCCAAAGGTATTCGCTCGTCTGCCTTCACACGCATATGAACTTGAGTGAGTCCCATTCTTAATCCATGGGGTTTAGTATGATGTCGGCCCAACCTTTGCAGTTATAACAGCTTCAACTCTTCTGGAAAGGCTTTCCACAGGGTTTAGGAGTGTGTTTATGGGAATTTTCGCATTTGTGAGGTCAGACATTGATGTTGAACGAGAAGGTCTGGCTCACAGTCTCCGCTCTAATTCATCCCAGTGTAAAACTGGCTTGGCTGTGGACAGTATCGTCTGTGTTCCAGCAGCTCCTAATTAACCTCAGACCCGTTGAGGATGGCTTGTACAGAAGATCTGAAGATGTTTAAAAAGCCACTGTGATGCTTGTGGTACCTCACCTCACCTGTACGAGGCTGGGCTGTGCAGATCCGAGACCGATTATCGGTAGCAGGGCTGAAACGTTCATTAGAAACATCTCTACTGGAATGCTAACCCTCGCCCGCTGTATATCTTTGCTAAATGCTGACGTTCGGCTTCTGCTTTCAGGTCCAGCAGAAGCGACAGGAGCTGGAGCAGGTACTCGGCATCCGCCTCACCTAAACCTCTCAGATCTTCAGATCCGGGGACAGTTTTAGGTTCTGGATCGAGCCGCCAAACCTGAAATCTGTGCCGAGAGATGATTGTAGGAAACCTGATGCAGATGTGATGCTGATTCAATGCAGATGCAATTTCATGTTTTCTTTTGTCTTATATGCATTTATGAACACACATCTGTTTGTGTGTGTGTGTGTGTGTGTGTGGAGGGGGTATTTTTGGGGGTGAGGGGGTTACAGTTCAAGTTTTCTTGCGTTCGCAATTTTTGCTTCGAAATGTATTGAAACGTTCAGGATGTTTCGTTTCGTGCTTGATTTAATTGTTTATTTGCTTTTTTCGCGATGCCATGTTGCCATTTGAAGCCGCAGCTGCCTCTTTTTGCCTGTGAGAATGTTTTGTACCTTGTAATTAAACAGTTTAGGGATTATTTTTGTTCTAAAGAAGCCATACAGTGCAGATTCAGGAATTTGTCTCTGTTAAACTTGAGACTGGATTTGTTTTTTTTTGTTTAATGCCAGACATGATTAAGGGCAGATGTGTTTTATGTTAGGGCTGGTGAAATTATAAGCCATTTTTTATATCGTTTTCTTGATTTGTTTCTGGTTAACAGGATTTATTTGTACTAGATTTGTTAAACCTGAATTAATGTGCCGGATAAGCCATATATGATGTATATATTTAGTGAACGTGAATTTACTTGATGTTTCTTTTAACTGAACACATTCCATGTCACGAGTTCTTTCTGCTTTTGTTTTGTCGGGACAGAATAATTACAGACCAATTTACAAACTTGTTTCCGGCCGCTCAGGTGGCGCAGCAGTAAAAACACACCTGGAACCAGAGCTGGGATCTCGAATACATTGTATTGAATCTCAGCTCTGCCTGTTGGCTAAGGCTGAGCGGCCACATTAACAACGATTGGCCTGTTGTTCAGATAGGGGTGGGATTAAGCCGGATAGGGTCTCTCTATCATAACTAATGCAATTACGACCTCTGCTGGCTGATTGATGGCGCCTGGACAGAGATGAGAAAAGAGTGCTCTCAGGGTGTGTCTCTCCGTACACAGGGCTGATCTGCACTGCACTTGTCAAAGTGTAGGTGATAAGATGCATACGGCTGCTGCCCACGTGTCGGAGGGGCGTGGGTTAGCTTTGTTCTCCTCGATCAGAGTGGGGATCGGCAGTGGTGGAGAGGAAGCATGACGCCATCGGGCAGTTGGACGCGCTGAAAGGGAGAAAATGCATAAACGACACCGAGCTGACCACCGTATGAACTAAGTACACAATACATGCAGCGACACTTTTGGGCACAAATTTAGCCCTCTCGGTCGTTCATTACCAATAATAATTCTGCAAACTGAGGCTGCATGAGGACGTAATGCCAAATTATGCGCTCACACCAGCAGTTATGCGTCATTATTGAGCAACCAGAGGTCAATTATAAAAAAATTGTGTTGACAGTTTAGAATTTCAGAACAGTATTTATGTCCCGGTTTTGCCCTCGCTGCACATTTTATTAATCTTGTATTGCATTCATGTGATTATGAATTAAAATCAGGGTCCTGGCTGGCTAACACGACTGTTTGCGTAAGAGCTATTTTGTATTATTAATTTAAAACATGACAGGGCCGCTCAGGTGGCTCAGCGGTAAAACACGCTAGCACACCAGAGCTGACATTTCAAACTCGCCGGTTCGAATCTCAGCTCTGCCATCCGGCTGGGCAGGGCACCTACATGAACAATGATTTGCTTGTTGTTCATACAGGGAGGGATACTGATGCAATTATGACCGCCTAGTGTGGGTGAAAAGATGCAGTCAGGTACTGCACACGTGTCGGAGGGGGCGTGTGTCAGCTCGCGCTCCTTAATCGAGGTGGGGGTCAGCATCAGTACAGAGGAAGCATAACGCAATTGGGTAAAAATTGGACGCTCTAAAAATGGAGAGAAAATGCATAAAAATACATTAATATCAGGGTCCTGGCTGGCTAACATGACTGCAGTAGAGCTGGTTAGTATTATTATTTTAAAGCGTGTGTTACAGGCGGCGACAGACACAGTGTTTCCTGATCGCTGCTCCACCAGCGACTTCTGCTGTCTGATCAAGGCGCCGACATGATTAATGGACAAACAGAGCATAGAGCCTGATGCTGCACCATAAATGTAGCGGTAGCTCAGCGGTCAAGGTCCCAGACTATTCATACTGTAGATATTAAAGAAGCGTCTCTATTTGGCCGGGAATTGTAATAGGGAATTGGAAACTGCTAAATTAGGAGGCAGGGAGTGGGAGGAGCCAAGTAAGTGCCTTTATTGGTGTGAATTACAGTTCATGTTGTTTTTCATGTGTTTTTATAAGCAGATGAATGATTTTCATGGTGTGTTTTGTACTTTTGGATCTCAGATTCGTACTTTTATATTGTTTTTTTTTTACCAGGCAGATTTTTTGATACATTTTGTACAATAAAATTGTGCAATACAAAGACATCCGTGTGGCTTCTGTTTTCTGTGTGCATTTAATTCTGTGTTGATTAAATTCTGAACACACTTTAGTGAAACTGAAATGATTTCATCACAGCTTTAGAATCTCTGATGTTTGGATTCATGGAACAGTGAGATGTGCTTGACTTACTTCAGCACTGTGCAGCTTGTGACTTTGCTGTCTGGTTAAACTGGTTGATCTGGTGTGACTGGTCTCTTCGGCATCAGTTTACACCTTTTACAGAGAGCAGTTCGGATGTTTTTTTATTCAAGTCACAGTAAAGGTTACTCACTTTCTAACGTCTATAAGCTGTTTAAAGCAGCCAATCCAGTTTCTACATGAGGACATTAAAAGAACATGCCAAACTCCTTACAGATTACGACCGGTAGCCAGAACCTCATGTTGCTTTGTGGCACCACTGTCTCTCTGGCACAGTTTGTATTGGTGCTAAGAAATCAAATTCAATCGATTACATGCATTTATTTTTAGGAACAGGTTCAACCTGACCAAGAGCGCAGTGAGTCCAGGCACCATCCAGAAACACAGATCACTAGGTAGGAACAGACAGTAAAGAAGGCACACCACTTTGTTCTCTTCAGGGTCGAGATGGGTCCAAATCACTGGGCGAAAGGTAGGAAACACCCAGGACACGTCGCCAGTCCATCACAGGGCAAACACTCACACACACACATCGACCTGACTGCACGTCTTTGTACTGTGAGAAGAAACCGGAGCACCCAGAGGAAACCCACAAGGAGCACATGCAAACTCCACACAGAAGGACCCAGACTGCTTACACATTGTGTAGCACATTGGATGTGGTTTGGAACACAGTCTGGACGATGGACATATCATGGCAGTAAAGTGTAAAGTCAACAATGCAATCATATTTGTGCGTTGGAACTAACACATGCAAATACATGCAGGTTAATGATTGTAAGTTTGGTATGTTCTCCCCGCAGGCTTCCCTGTCTGTGTTTCCTTAATAGAAACATTCGTTATTATTTCTGTTTTGGTTTGTCCAGTGGTGCTACTTGGTCTGAAACTTCGAACTTTCTGAACATCGCCTTTTACCCTAAGTAGTGCACTTGTGTTAAAAGAAAGTCGTGATTTGGGACACAGCCCTGATTTGAGCCGTTAGAGGGCAGCACCGACACCAACCGGAAGCCTCTAATAACTCAGCAGAAGTGCTGAACCCTCCAACATGGCGCTAGACGGAATAGATCATGTAAGTAATTCTGCCTTTTTCATGAATTAAACCGTTATAATGTTGTTAAAACGCTTCATACGTGGCTTAAACGCGTCTGTAATTACATACACAGGGTTCCGGTGCAGCGCAGAACATTCATGTTTCACCGTTTCCACATTTAAATCTTTATAATCGAGATCGCTTTGCTGTATCATTGTTATGCCGGAATGTCATTTTTACACCTGTTTTCTGACAAGTCCCGCCTTGCTTCACCCCATCATGACATTGGCTGATATCTGACATGCTGTGCTCTGATTGGATGGTTGTATTTGAGTCTGCCTGCTAACCAATCAAATCAAGGCTGTCGAAAAACGGATGGGGAGAAAAGTAATACATTGTTAGCCTAACGCTGCTAACCAGGTTTTATTAGTGTCAGTGTTCAAAATAAAGTTGATTTAAATTCCTGATTTATTCGCATTTATGTTAAACAATCTTTATAGTCTTTAATGTGTTTCTTTTTGTAAATCAAATCTTTAAATTTAGTGTTTGCTTAGTGTTATCCATAACAGGTTTAACAAGTTAAAACGTTATTATTAGGCGTTATTATCATTATTAATAATGTTATTATTATTTTAAACTAATAATTATCTTATAATCTAATAATTATATTTTATATTATTGTGTAGCTATTATTATTATTGATTTTATATTACTGGTATATTTAATATTAGTAGTGATTTATTTTTATTCGTATAAATTATTATTATTATTATATTGTAATTATATTATATTCATTTTTATTTTATTTATTTCATCCTGGTAAGCCTTTAGTTTATAATTTAAGTTATTTTTGTTACTATTATGATTATTATTATTGTTATTATTACAGTTTACACCGATTAGGCATAACATTATGACCACCTTCCTAATATTGTGTTGGTCCCCCTTTTGCTGCCAAAACAGCCCTGCAACTGTGATGCTCTGTGTATTCTGACACCTTTCTATCAGAACCAGCATTAACTTCTTCAGCAGTTTGAGCTACAGCAGCTCGTCAGCAGCCTTCACTCCCCACGTGCATCAGTGAGCCTTGGCCGCCCATGACCCTGTCGCCGGTTTACCGGGACCGGGACACACCCCACAAGAACTGCAGTTTTGGAGATGCTCTGACCCAGTCGTCTAGCCATCAAAATTTGGTCCTCGTCAAACTCGCATTTTTCCTGCTTCTAACATCAACTTTGAGGAACAAAATGTTCACTTGCTGTCTAATATATCCCCCCCACTAACAGGTGCCGTGATGAAGAGATAATCAGTGTTATTCACTTCACCTGTCAGTGGTCATAATGTTATGCCTGCTCGGTGTATATTACAGTTTTTGAGTTTGAGTCGTTAGTTTATACTTTACTCTTTTTATTCATGTTTAAATTTCACTTGATTTTTTTTGTTGCTTTCTCACCGTGTTGTTGCTCTTTCATTTCTCTCAGATGGAGTTGGAGGACAGTAAAGGCGGCTCCGGCCTCAGACAGTATTACCTCTCCAAAATCGAGGAGTTACAGGTATAAACATGAAATACTATTCAGTTCTTAAACACCTTCCTGTGTTCTTGTTCTTTAATCTTACTTCCTCTGCCGCTCGCTCTGCCTGAGTAGGGTAGCTTTTTTACAGAGGCCACGCTGTGCTCTGTGTGTTCCTCCACCGCATGACACATCACTGCTGCAAACTCAGAAGCTTAAACTCTCTGTGCTGTTGGGCTAGTGTGTTACACCACTGTGGCACCTGAGCGCCCCTTAAACAGCGTACTCTCAAGGTCACCGTACATAAAAGAATAAAATCAAAGCAAAAAAATACATATACATGTAAAAAACATATACATGTAATTAGAGATGGGACGATCGCTCGACTTTAAATCGATATCGGCCGATTTTCAATCAAAATATGCTATCGACGATCGGACGATATTTCCCAAATGTAGCCGATCCGATCACTTGATATTAGGGCCGGGACTTTAACGCGTTAATTTAGATTAATTAATTACAAAGATTTTAACGCGTTAAAACTTTTATCGGAATTAATCCAATTAAGTTTGGAGCCGGAACCTTTGTATTCGCGTGTTCTAGCACGCCTGTAAATCTGATGCACAAGCGACATCCGCAAACAACAACGATGGACGACGAAGCCGCTTCTCTTGGTCCACTGAGGGACAACTTTAGCTTTAAAAAACGTCCTGATGGGACTTTCGAAAAGACTACTGTTGTATGCAAGTTGTGCAAAAAGGAGTTTGCTTATCACCGAAGCTACTCAAGCCTAAAATACCATCTCAATGCAAAACATGTTGCGGCAAGCACAGCCGTCCCCACAGCTAATTTCAGCGTCCCCAGCAGCGGTACAAATAAACGCTCCAGCCAGCCCACATTGGACCAGATGACAGGTTTCAGGGCCAAAATTTAGAAATGGCACTTTAATTTTTGTTTACACCAGATGTTAAACTCTCACGAGTTGCAATATTGTATAGTTGTTTTATTTATTTTTAATAAATCAGGGGTTCCTGAAATACTTGAAATCTGAATAACTATAATAGCACCAACACATCTGTTGGTTTAATAACAATTAAAAAAAAAAAAATTCAAAAAGCAATAAACATGTTTGTTGTTAAGAATATACGTGTATTCATTCAAAATTTTAGTAGCAAAATAATTTTTGTAATTAATTGCGATTAATTAATTACAGACCCTGTAATTAACTCGATTAAAATTTTTAATCAAGTCCCATCACTACTTGATATATAAAGATCATGTTAAGCTTAACAGCTCAGTGAATTGATCCAGACTTTGCGCTACAAAACACGAACCATCACATCACCATTCATCAACCATCATACAGAAACCATCATGAAAGCTCTTCACGACCTAAAATAACAGAATTAACGTTGTGCATCATACATACGATGCAATTTTGCTGAGTGAAATATTTACTTTAAAAAGATCATTCAACCCGGTCAAATCTGAGCCGATTCTATCAGCACATTATTCAAACTCATGTTCAGTTTGGTAACTCGTAAGTGGTTCTTACTTTTGATGTAAATGAGAACAGAAACGTTACAGAGCCAATCAGAGGCAAAAGTTTATTCATTACCAAATTCGTTAGTTCAGGATCATCTGCTGAACTTTTAGGATAATCAGAACTTTTAGCTCCACAGACGGAACGAGTCTGACTCGGTGACCGCTCTGTGGTAATAGCGGTTTAATTAAGCTTTTTAATGAAGCTTTTTAATGTAAGAAAGTCACACAAAATGTTCTGTAGTAGCTGGTGTTTATTTAAAACCACAGCATTTATTAATAACAGTAAAAACGGAGAGAGAAACTTACGCGTCACATTCGACTCCTGAATCAGAATCATTTAAAGCGACACTGTGAACAAAGCGTTTTTTTAAAGAAACACACACACGCTGTTGCTTTCGGTTTATCTTCACTGTGAGGCTCTTTGTAAGTTTTTTTCAGACTAAACTGGATAACATTAAACCTGTGTGTGTGGTCAGTTAGACTAATAAGATATGTCTCCTGTGGGTGAAAAAAATAATTGTTTGGTTACTTTATTATTTACTGCAGATTTTGCGCTAAAAATTGCATGTCATTACCCCATGTGCTGTGAGTTTGGATACCAATGGTTGTGTGAATGAAATGGCATTAAACCCTTTGTTTGTGTTTTCTTTCTGTAGCTGACAGTAAACGAGAAGAGCCAAAACCTCCGGCGTCTGCAGGCCCAAAGGAATGAGCTTAATGCTAAAGGTAAAGGAAGAGTTCTCGCTGTGTTTGCGGCGCTACCCTCTGATGCTTAAGATTGTCTGTTACATGAACCGTTAGTACGTGTATCCACTTCAGAAGATCCTGCTCATCTTCATGTGATGGTCAAATGACACATCTTTAGTCATTTCCAGTTCCCTTGTTATGAATCCTGTGATGCCTGCACCATTCTTGTGCTGACCAAGGAGAGTCGGGAGTCGCTTCTTTTCACCCACCAGGGGCCGACTCTCACAAAGTGTTTACACTAAACGTCCACCACTCATGCAGACGCCTCAACCAGACAGCAGTGGTCACTTTTGTAAAGCATCCAGCTTCTCAGCCTTGGCCTTGATCTGATCATGTCCTTAATGAGCATCAGTTCTAAAACTCAGTAGGACCTACCTTAAAAAGCGCGGTGAGCAGGCAATGTACACAAGATGCCGTATTGGACACACCAGAATAACACGCACGTATCTGATAAAAGGTGAAGCTGCCCCATATTGTGCAGCACGCCAAACACAGCTTACAATAAAACATTTAATCCTGGAATGTATCATTTATGACCTCGAGGGACGACAGATGCTAACAGCAAAGAGCATGAAGGAACGATTCATCAATACAGAAGCAAAAAGACTTCTAAATTCCTGTCTGTAACATAACTAAAGCAACACATGTAATGGACATACAAAGAAACCAGACACAACTTCACTAAATATTGTGCTGCTACATGAACTCAATGACTGATGCTGACCAAGCCAACATGGGTTGTAAAAGTACCTGGTGTTAATTCACTTCCACTTATATTTCTATCATAAACCAGGCCCAGTTCAGGCTTCTGTCCCAAATGGCGAGTTAAATCCTCCTGTGCTCCAGTGTGTATAGAAGTATTCTGGTCAGAAGCATGAATGCAGCTCCTGATTTTCATCATCTTCTTCTTTTTTTCCTCAGTGCGTCTCCTTCGTGAGGAGCTGCAGCTGCTGCAGGAACAGGGTTCTTACGTGGGTGAGGTGGTCAGAGCCATGGACAAGAAGAAAGTGCTGGTGAAGGTGAGCCACACGTTCCTTTTAATATCGATCAAATCAGATACCTGAGGATTGTGATCACCTTTAAAACGAGAGGTCGTGGCCGAGGAGGGCTGAGACCGGACCTATCTGACACGTACGTGTGCATTCGTTTACTTGCTCACAGTTGTGTCTCAGAGAAACACTGAGCTCTTCAGATTAACTATAGGTAGTGCAGAGCCTTGACCAGACAACAGGGGTCGCTTTAAGCCAGTGTGTAAATGCCCGGTTGGTCGATAGCACAGCTGAAATTCCAATGCTGATTCCAGCGGTCTTGACTTGTGCGACTTGCTGAGCAAGTATTGTATCGCTTTGTTTTTTGTTGGTTGATGTCGTCTTAGATATGGTGGCTCGGTGGGTAGCACTGTCGCCTCACAGCAAGAAGGTCCTGGGCTCGATCCCCAGGTGGGGCGGTCCGGGTCCTTTCTGTGTGGAGTTTGCATGTTCTCTCCGTGTCTGTGTGGTTTTGCTCCGGGAGCTCCGGATTCCTCCCACAGTCCAAAGACGTGCAAGTGAGGTGAACTGGAGACACAAAATTGTCCATAACTGTGTTTGACATTAAACTTGAACTGATGAATCTTGTGTAACCAGTAACTTCCTGTCCTGTCATGAATGTAACCAAGCTGTGCAATACACAACGTTAAAATCCTAATAAATAATACAATAGTGAATAACGTACCTGTTAAACATGGCATAAAAATCCAAATAAATAAACAAATAAATGAAAGTTTTTTACTGCTATGTCCGTAGGTTCATCCTGAGGGGAAGTTTGTGGTGGACGTGGACAAGAACATTGACATCAATGATGTGAGTTTTTCCACAAATGCACCAATTTGCAACTTCATGCTGCTTTGCTACCAAATAAAATGTGACCAAATGACCATGTACCATCCAGGTGACCCCAAACTGCAGAGTAGCGCTCAGGAACGACAGCTACACCCTGCACAAGATCCTTCCCAACAAAGTGGACCCACTGGTGTCGCTCATGATGGTGGAGAAGGTATGCATTCCTTCACTCGATCATTTTCTCGACCCCGGTTATAAAGCTTCACACCAAGCACTCATTTCTGTTCGACCTCTAGGTTCCTGACTCCACCTACGAGATGATCGGCGGCCTGGACAAGCAGATCAAAGAGATTAAGGAGGTGATCGAGCTGCCCGTTAAGCACCCCGAGCTCTTCGAGGCGCTCGGTATCGCTCAGCCGAAGGTGGGTTCAGGTGTTGTTTGCTTAACGGCCACTTTATTAGGAACAGGTAGCTGTTTAATCGCCCGGTCATGTGACGGACGGTAGCGTGAGAGCTGAAACCAAGAGTGGGAATCTGAGGAGACCGTGGGCACGGGCTGACCAAAACTGGACAGTTAAAGACTGAGAGTCATCGTCTGGTGTGATAAATATCCATTTCTGTCATAGCCTGCAGTGTAGGGTCAGAATATGGCGTAAACAGCATGAATTTATGGACCCAAAATAAAAACAATCCATAATTTCTTAAGAAAAATTGGTATAAAAGAGCAACACTTGACAAGGATGATAGACTGACGTGATAATTATTTACCCTTCCTGTCGTGAATATAACCACGGTGTAATATAAATAAATAATAGGTATAGATAATGTAAATAAATACATTTATGGACCCAACCTGTCAAGTTTGAAGATTTCTTGCTGGTTTTAGTGGTCTAATGATGTGGGAAAGTTCTCTTGGGACACATTGGGCCACGTAATACCAATCAAGCACTGTTATGGTACAGGACTAGTAATCAGAAGGTTGCTGGTTTATGCTTTACCACTGCCAGGCTGCCACTGTTGGACCCTTGAGCAAGGGCCTTAAACCTCAATTGCTCAGACTGTATACTGTCGCAGTATAAAAGCGTCTTCTAAATCCAAAATGTGCTTCAGTGGCCTCCCCGGTCACCAGATCTGAATCCAGTAGAAACCTTTATGATGATGAATGTCCAGGAGACGAATCAGCAGCCTTAAATGTGTGTTTCCAGCACCTTGATGGAACTGAGGTGGTTCAAAAAGCAAAGCGGGTTCCACCCAGTATCAGTACAAGGTTCCTAATAAATTGGCCAGCTCCAGACTAACCAGTGATCCTTTTGGGTAATTATCTCGTGGGGCGGCTCAGTGGCTAAGTGGGTAGGGCTTTTGCCTCACAGCAATAAGGTTTGGGGTTCGATCCCCAGGTGGAGCGGGTTGGATGTTCTCCCTGTGTCTGCGTGGGTTTCCTCCGGGTGCTCCGGTTTCCTCCCACGGTCCAAAGACGTGCAAGTGAGGTGAACTGGAGATACAAAATCATCCCAGTAGCTACCGTTCCTGTCATTAATGTGACCAAAGTGTGTAATAAGTAAAGAACTAAATGAATAATCTTGTGCCCCCCTGCAGGGTGTGCTGCTGTACGGACCTCCTGGCACCGGGAAGACCCTGCTGGCCCGAGCCGTGGCTCACCACACCGACTGCACGTTCATTCGAGTGTCCGGTTCTGAGCTGGTGCAGAAGTTTATTGGAGAGGGTTTGTTCATTGCAACTTAACACCTCACTCAGCTTTACTACATGGCCAAAAGTATATGGACGCCCCTTCTAAATAGCCCATCGAGATGAGTTTGGTGTGCGGGGGACTGACCTCAACCATGCTGAACAACTTGGGGATGAGTTGAACATCAACCACAAGCCAGACCTTCTGCCTGACCTCAAAAATCTTGTTTTCACTCAACAGGCACAAATTCCCACAGCCGCTCAGGTGGTGCAGCTGTAAAACACGCTAGCACACCAGAACTGGGATTTCGAATACATCGTATGGAATCTCGGCTCTGCTGTCCGGCTGGGTTGGGCGGCTTCATGAACAACGATTGGCCTGTTCATACAGGGAAGGAGCCAGATAGGGACTGGTGCAATTCTGACCTCTGCTGGCTCAGAGTAGAGGAATAATGCTGATCAGGGTGTGACTCTCCGTACACAAGGCTGATCCGTGTATGAACTCGCCTCGTGCAGGTGAAAAGATGCAGTCGGGACTGCTCGCGTGTCGGAGTGGGCGTGTGTCCGTGGAGAAAAGGGGGTAAATGCATATGTGGTTTCCGAATGAGAAGTCAAACAAGCTCATGGTCAGGCGTCCACATACTTTTGACCATCGTTCCGACCCATACAGTTCAGCACTACGTTAAAGCGATTCACCACATTAAAGCTGTGATGTAATTTACCTCCGATTCTCTGCGTGTGCAGGAGCTCGGATGGTGCGCGAGCTGTTCGTCATGGCTCGTGAACACGCCCCCTCCATCATCTTCATGGACGAGATCGACTCCATCGGTTCCTCGCGTCTGGAGGGAGGATCCGGGGGAGACAGCGAGGTTCAGCGCACCATGCTGGAGCTCCTCAACCAGCTGGATGGTTTCGAGGCCACCAAGAACATCAAGGTACGACCAAACACGACCACATGAACCGCTGAGGACTTCTCACGTTTTCCAGTGCTACATGTTCCATAGTTGGTTCTTAGTTATAGTCCGTTTGGTGCGTGGGATTAGAATCCTGATGAACACTTGCCATGTGGACTATGCGGCTGTTCTGTCTGTTCTTACTCTGGATACCAGTATGCTACATAATAGACTTTAAGATAACGTTACTGGTCTTTAAATCTTTTGGTGTAGCACATTTATAAGATATGCTGCAGAGATATGAGACTAAAAACCAGCCAGTTAGTCCAGCCTAATGCCAAGGTCACACTACACGATTTTTGCCCTGATTTTCGCTCGGCGATTGATTTTCCGGGTTGGCAGATCAAAACTCGGCTCTCAGTCGCTAAGTGTGAACTATCCGACAACTCGACCCGACCGGCTCGCCGAGCGCTCGGCGACTGGATCGAGTTTTCTAGCACGCCAGATATCTGATCTCAGACGGGCAACTGGGAATGAGTGACATGTCGAACAGCCAATGAGAACACAGGATACAGCGTGAGGGGAAATGCAGGAGAGGACAGGGGACAGGGGCTTAATTAATATAGTTTATATCAGGATACACCGACACACACACGTTTTTTACAGTATTTCTTATTTGATCGTCCTCTACAAAACGTAATACCCACGCTGCATTGCAAAACTTACTACAAAACAAGCCATATACTGTTCGTGTTGCCAAATCCACTCAGATTCATTAATTTTTCTCCTTGATATTACGCTGCACATCAGCGCACAAACCCTTTGATCTCTCGCTACTTGTTGAAGTTAATTTTTTTGGACGTGGTATCATTAAACTTCTCGTCACTTCTCACGTGTGTTTTTGTAAAAAAAAAAAAAAAAAAGAAAAGAAGGGAGACCGGAGAAGCTCGTCTGCGGTTCCAGTTGGTGATGGATGGTGTAGTGTGAAACCCCCTATCGCCGATCAGTCGTGTAGTGTGAAATATACACCGACTGAAAGACTCCCGAGTGCAAGAGATTCAGTCGTATAGTGTGAACTGTACAGCGACCTGACCACTTGGAAAGTCGTGTAGTGTGAACTTGGCATAAGGTGACCTAACATGGGGAAGCATCGTTTAGCTACTATGTCACTCTTAAATGGAATTTTTTTTTTGCATTTTCTCCCCTAATTTCCCCTCCAATGTAGTCATATCTAATTACCTGATTGCATTTTGCTTCCCAGACCTCCACTCCTGACCGAGGAGAGCCCCTCTGACATGTATGCGGTAGCCGAGGCGAGTTTATATGGAGATCTGTGTCACGTACAGAGACTCGCACAGCGATCCCCGTCTCTCTGTAGCGCCATCGATCAGCCAGCAGAGGTCGTAATTGCTGCAGTTAAGATGAATCCCCATCGTCCGTATAGGCTCGTAGCCTGCTGGTAGCAGAACTGAGATTCAGTCTTAGGTTTGAAATGTCATTTTGCTTCACAGTAAAGCCATCTATCAATGTTGATTTCACAGGACACGCCCACTTTTCGTATACCGTCCAATAACTGAGCCTTCAACCTTCATTTTTAGTTTGCCACCTGACCGCCCAGCAGAGAGCTGTTTCCATTATTGTGAACGTTTTATGGAACAGTCTGGACAGTGGGCCAGTCCATTGGTGGTCATGACACTCACCCAGTAACTCACTCGCCCGCACAGAGAGGGCAGTTTAGAGCTGCCAATCCACCATCTGCATGATTTGGAAGGTGGAAGGAACCTTGTGTGACTGAAGCATAACAAAGGTCTTCACTAGGGGGCATTATTGGCCAAAAAAGTCTTAAGACAAGGGCTGCAACTATCGATTATTTTTGTAATCGAGTATTCTATCGATTATTCCAGCGATTAATCGAGTAATCGGATAAGAAATACTTTTGCTTTAACAAAGAGCAAAAACAAATACATATTAGATTAAATAAGACATGTTTCTTAAACCAAACTGTACATTTGTATTCCTTGCATACAGGACAGTTTAACATTTTTTAAATGCAAAAATAAATAAATCAAAAATAAATTAATTTACTTTTAAAATGTAAACAGGCAACCTGAAACATCAGGTCATCAAGTCATAAATAATAATAAACAAAAATACATGAACATAAGCCTGTAATTTGTGCAACTTTCAAAACTCAAAGTTTCAGCTACAGCTCACGCAGAACATAAAGCTTTAATATTTTGTTGGGAGGTTTTGTGGTGTTTGTAGGGGGATAAAAATCTGTCAGGATTGTGTCTCTAGATGAGGTAGATCTGGTGTGTGTGTGTGTGTGTGTGTGTGTGTGTGTGTGTGTGTGTGTGTGTGTGTGTGTTTGCCTAAATCTTTATAAAAGCCTGTGGTGGTTGAAAGGAAGTAAAGTCAGTAAACATGAGTAAAGTAAACACGACGCTCTGATGGTGTGGATGTTATACTGAGTTTTAGTTTTATCAGCTTAAAATGATCTCAAACTTTCTGTGCTTTTCTCTGTCCAGTCTCCTCCTGTTCGCTATTTTCTCTCTATATCTCGCAGTCCGCGCTATCAAATCTCGGCTGCGTCCTAAACCGATACGTTCAGTTCGCAGGAGCGGCGGACGTGTCCAAATACGTAGTGTTCATTAAACTGTCCGCAAAAAGAACCCGGATCAAGTCCTGTTAAGTTCTGTTTATGTTTCAGATATTTGGGACGCAGCCCTCAGATTCTTCACGTCACCTGCACACAGCGTTAAACACGCTGCGCACAAGTGAAAGTCGTCCGTGTAAAACACCGTGAGCTGTATATGGTTGTGCGGATTAAACGATTCCTCGATGCAAAAAATTTGAATCGATGATTTTTAGTAATCGATTTACTCGAGTTACTCGTGGAATCGTTTCAGCCCTAGTTAAGACAGTGTAATAAATTGGCAGTGTCAAGTTATGACACAACCACACACTTGTCATTATTGTTTGGACTGAAGCTACATAGCTCGTTGTGAGTAATTTATGATGTAGCACCTATTTGTATACAGATATCACAGCTGTGTCCAATATTGTGAACGTTTTATGAAGTCTGGACAGTGGGCGAGTCTTTCGTGGGACATGACACTCGCCCAGTAACTCACTAGCCCACACACAGTGGGCAGTTTAGACAGGCCAATCCACCATCTGTATGTTTTGTAACCTTGAACCTTGAACCTTGTGTGACCGAAGCATAAAAAAGGTCTCCACTAGGGGGCAGAACAGCATCAAAACACTGTCATAACAAGCCAGAAAAGTCTTAATGTCTGGACAGTGGGTCAGTCTATCGCGGGACATGACACTCACCCAGTAACTCACTCCCCCTCATCTAAAGGGTACGTTTAGAGCCGCCAATCCACCTTCTGTTTGTTTTGTAAGGTGGAAGGAACCTTGTGTGACTGAAGCATAAAAAAGGTCTCCACTAGGGGGCAGAACAGCGTCATTACTAGCCGAAAGTCGTAGGAGCGTGTAATAAATGTATAAGAAATAATAAATGAAGCTACATGGATTGTTGTATGTAATTTGTGATGTAGCACCGAGTTGTTTTGGAGTTTCTTATAAATCCAGAGAGCTGTTTCCATTATTGTGAACGTTTTATAAAGTCTGGACAGTGGGCCAGTCTATCGCGGGACATGACACTCGCCCAGTAACTCACTAGCCCACACAGAGTGGGCAGTTTAGGGCCGCCAATCCACCATCTGCATGTTTTGTGAGGTGCAAGGAACCTTGTGTGACTGCAGTGTAAATATAAATACAGAGAGCTGTTTCCATTTTTATAAAGTCTGGACAGTGGGCCAGTCCATCGCAGGGCGTGACACTCACCCAGTAACTCACTCGCCCACACCGAGGGGCAGTTTAGTGCGCCAGTGTGTGTAACAGTGTGTTTTCCTCTGCAGGTCATCATGGCCACCAACCGTATCGACATCCTGGACTCGGCTCTGCTCCGACCCGGCCGCATCGACCGCAAGATCGAGTTCCCCCCTCCCAACGAGGAGGTCAGTCTCACACGTCCCGCTTTATTCTGACCTCACTGTATCGTCCAGGTATTCCCAGTGTTAACTGTCCTCTTCCCCTCACCAGGCCCGTCTGGACATCCTGAAGATCCACTCGCGCAAAATGAACCTGACCAGGGGGATTAACCTGCGCAAGATTGCTGAGCTCATGCCGGGGGCATCAGGCGCCGAGGTGAAGGTAAGTATAGCACCTGAAAGCAGACGGTCAGCTGATCAGCTGCCTCAGTAGAGAGGATTCTAATAAGACATCGAACTCATAAGGCAGATTATTTAGACGCACTACTTACTCAACAATTACAGTTTTAGCTTACTAAGCTAACACAGGTAGCCTCAGGCCATTCAAACCAATGGGCTGAGGCGACACAACCCGCTAGCACGCCAGCTAACGTCTCCCTTCGTGTACTGAAAACGGTTAAACCGTCCCTGACGAGCCTGAATTTACAAATAAACGACACTCGTGCACCTTTATACAGATTAAACACCTATGAGAATTTATGTACATGTGAAAAGAACTCTGTTGGTTGCTCCGCATTATATTCGTTCATCATGTTTGTCATTTTTTGTGAGAAAAGTCGTGCCGCACTGAATGCTGGGATTGCCTTCAGCACTGAGGAAGCACCGGACGCTCCCTCGTTATTCAGTCAGATCATCACTCAGAATTAAGGCGCCTCAGTAGGAGCGTTTTAAGGGATCTAAGAATTTAGACACGCCCTCTTCTCAGGAGTGTAGGATGACAGATGTAGAGAGATCAGCAGGTTTCGTTTGTGGCTGTACGACGAGTGTAATTGTTAACTTCTTTGGTGCAGGGTGTTTGTACAGAAGCTGGCATGTACGCCCTGCGAGAGAGGAGGGTCCACGTCACCCAGGAGGACTTTGAGATGGCGGTTGCGAAGGTACGTTTGTTCTCATTACTGGGATTAAATGCGGCGCTACACTAGACGTTTTAAGGTCTTGTACCGTCAGAACTACGTGGCGAGAAACGTTTTGATCAGGTGGTTTATACCAGATGCTGCATTGGACACACATGGGTAACACACGTATAATATATATATAAAACATAACCGCTAGGCTACAACTGCCTCGTATAAGGTACTGGACTGGTAATCGAAAGGTCACTGGTTCAAGCCCCACCACTGCCAGGTTGCCACTGTTGGGCCCTTGAGCAAGGCCCTTAACCCTCAAGTTGCTTTGGATAAAAGCATCTGCTAAATGCTTAAAATGTAAACATATACTAACTGAATGTCATAAATATTTACAGCAGCGACAATCAAACCAAAGACTATGAGGACATTTTTTAATCAAGCTGAAATGAAAACAGTCCTCAAGTTAATCAGAGGGTTGCTGGTTTAAGCCACTGTTGGCCCTTGAGGAGGCCCTTAACCCTCAATTGCTTGAACTCTGTATGACCACAATGAGAAGCTGCTTTGGATCAGTGTCTGCTCAGTGCTGTAAATGTGCATTTAATTCAAACCTGCTTTAAGGTGGTTCCACTGTTCTACCTTCCAACAGTTCTAGTCAAACTATCCCTATTTACATGTGCACAAAGTTCAATGACTTTCTAGAACCACTCAGTGAATCATCAAAGCTGCTGTTTATAAATATTTGATCCAGCTGATTTTTGGAAATCCCAGAGTGTGAGGATGAGAAAAATCTTTAATCAAGCTGAAATGAAAAGTCCTCAAGTTTTTGGAAAAATTGGTCTAAAAGAGCGCTTGACAAAGATTATAAACTAAGATATTTATCTGAATATAAGATATTACCTACCTTTCCTGCCCTGAATATAACCACTGTGTAATGACGGTGTAAAACATCAAAATAAATAAATAAACTATGTGATGAGTTGATCAGATTAAACCTGAAAGATTTTGTTCTTTATCCACAGGTGATGCAGAAGGACAGTGAGAAGAACATGTCCATCAAGAAGCTCTGGAAGTAAAATCTTTCATCTGCGCCGTCTCGGAACCGACCCTGTATTTTGTTTTTCTTTCTTCAACTTCACTGATGTTCTCTAAATTTATTTTAAATAAATTGTGTCTCTGGCTTGGACTCTTGGATTCATCTGTTTATTCTGGTTATTTATATTACAAAAAAATCCTGTAACTCTGTGCCAACAGTTTGGGGAAGGTCCTTTTCTTGCTCCAGCATGGCTTTGTGCACAAAGCCTGGATCATACAGACATGGTTTGGTTTAAAGGAACCCCAGTGGCCTGTACGGAGGTCTGATCTCCGCTCTTATTAACAGCTTTGGGATGAATTGGAATATCGATTGCAAGGCAGTATTGAATCTGACCTCATCTTTATATTCCTGCATTCAGGCCTGTATAAAAAATATTGATTAGGACAGAGGTCCCAAACCTTTTTTGCACCATGGACTGGTTTCATATAAGATATAATTTCATGGACCAGCGGGGGCAGGAGGATTTAAAATAAAATTATATGAGGAGCGTAATAAAACACAAAGTGCATAACGATACTGCTCACCAATGATGGAAAATCAGTGGAACCCTGAACTTATATTGTTGCACCGAGATGCTCCCACCTAGAGGTGATAGGGGTCAAAAACATCTGAAGTGTGTTCCCTATGTCCAGTCTACTCCGTAACTTTGTTTTGGTTGCCATTACTGCAGAAAATCCCACTTTACAAAGATAGGATGTTGGAAATGTGCAGTGATAGCTCAGTGGTTAAGGTACTGGACTAGTAATCAAAAGGTTGCCGGTTCAAGCCCCACCACTGCCAAGTTGCCACTGTTGGTCCCCTGAGCAAGGCCCTTAACCCTTAATTGCTCACAATTGTGTTCAGTCATAACTGTAAGTCGCTTTGGATAAAAGCGTCTGCTAAATGCCGTAAATGTAAATGGAAGCATTGTTTTGTAGCAATCCCTAAATAATTATTCTTTCTGTGCGGCCTGATAATAAATGATGCTAAAATGCTGGTTTAAGTCATTGTTGAGACCTTGAGCAAGGCCCTTAACCCTCTCTATATGGTCACTATGGTAAGTTAGTTAACTCACTCACTCACTGTCTTAACCCCTTATCCAATCAGGGTTGAGGGGGGAGGGGTACTGGAGCCTATCAATGGGCGCAAGGCACACAGTAACACCCTGGACGGGGCGCCAGTCCATTGCTGAGTTAGTTAAGTGTCTGTTACATGCTGTAAATGTAAATTTAACACAAGAAACTTTATGGTGGATTTCATGTTACATCTGACTATCTGGAAAACATTTCTCTTAGTATAATGTGACCTGATCTAGCCAAGAGACCACGGTTCTAGTGGTCAAACCTTATTTACATATGCACAAAGGAGTCCATGACACAAAGTTGAATGACATTCTAGATATTTCTACACCAATGAATGAATCACCAAAGCTGCTGTCTGTAAATATTTGATCCAGATGATTGTTGGAAAGCCCAGGCCAGGGTGTGTTTCAATTATTAGTCACAGGAAAAAGGGGTTGATGATGTTTGGGTTTGTACTGTACGTTACTGAATAACTGAGTAGTGAACGGATTATGAGTGTTTATAATGATCAATAAGTGAAGGGGTTAATGACCTTTGCTGTGAGTTCTTCTGATACGCCGTTTTTCATTCCAGCACGTAGCTCATGAATACTTCAGGGTTTTAACCCGGCAGTAAAGGTTTTACGTAGGAGACCTACCTAAAAAGTCAAAGTCCCTTTAGTGGTTCTGATGACGTTCCTTGATCGACTGACTTCCTCATACTGTACCTGACTTCAGGAGGAGTGAAGACTGTAAACAGACTGTCTCCATTTTTCTCTAGGCCTGTGGTACGAACACGATACGCTTCAGTTCTGTGTAAGTGTTATTTTTATTTCCTTAATGTTTACTGGTGTGTGGTTAATATTTTTCTAACAGCTGGTTAGAGTTCAGTCATCATGTGTATTTTTTGTTCTTCTCAAATGTGAACCATGTGGTTGAGCTGTGAAGAGTTTTCATTATGAAGTATGGACCATGTTTTCATCTGAACTGTGTTATAATGTTATATGTTATTATAATTGAATTATCAAGTAGAGTTATTATTAGTTATTAGGTGCTGAGAATCATCCACCACCTAAATAATACCTGCTCTGTGGGGGTCCTGTGGTGGTCCTGACCATTTAGAGAAACAGATGGACTACAGTCAGTAATTGTAGAACTACAAAGTGCTTCTATATGGTAAGTGGAGCTGATAAAATGGACAGTGAGTGTAGAAACAAGGAGGTGGTTTTAATGTTATGGCTTATCAGTATATATATATTTTATTTCTTTTTTTACACAGGTAGGCAGAAGAAATGATGGACAGTAATTGGGACTTTGTTAAGTAAGTTTGAACTTAAGTTTGATGATGCTGATGTGGGACAGAACAGAATAATTAATAGCTGATTAATTAATTGGACTGTTTGATGGGAACATTCATTATTAATGATTCTAAACTCTTATTAGACACTTATAACCTGTTTTGCTAAGTGGGTTTGATATCTGGAATGAACAGAGCTAATATTAAATGTGAAAATGACCAGAAACACTGAAGATTAATTCACATACAAAACTTGGCTTAACAGAAATTGGCTTAACATTAGATGTAGTTCTTGTAAAGGTGTTTGGATGCAGTGTTTTTGCATCCTTTCTCATGGGGAACAGCGCAGCATTGAGCTCCAGTGCATCATTATTCACGTTTCCTTGTGTACAGATGTGAGATTTCCTCTAATGTTGTGGTACAGTCTGATGTTTATACTGTACAACCTGCGAGAAACAACTTTACACTTAACTCACACTGGCTGCGCCCCAAACCACATACTATTGATTGCATAGTGTATAACTATTATATTCAAAATACACTAATTAGGCGTGATAGGTAATTCAGTAATGTGACATTTGGGACACAGCCTGCTTCAATTGAAGAGTAAAACGATGTGGCATTTACATTTTCAGCATTTAGCGGACACTTTTATCCAAAGCGGCTTACAGTACTGTGACAGTATACTGTCTAAGCAATTAAGGCTTAAGGGCCTTGCTCAAGGGCCCAACCATGGCAATCTGGCAGTGGTGGGGCTTGAACCAGCGACCTTTCAATTACTAGATGCATTTTCTTCCTTTTAGTGTACTTAATTTGTTCCCTTGCTGCTCATGCCTCCTCCGACAGGTGCGCAGTCCTAGCGGACCCCGTCTTTTTGCCCATGCTTTCTGCACAGGTCTGCTAACTTGGTCTCCTTGCACAGCGTTTGAAGACCCCACCCACATAGTCCAGTCACCCAGCAGACATGGTGGCCAATTATCTGCTGTCTGCTACACTGCCAATTGTGCCTTCTAGATGCCGCCCGGCCGACCTGTGGCAGAGCCGAGGTCGAGATTCGAACCGAGGTGTTCAGAATCTCCTCACTCGTGTGCTAGCATAATATCCCGCTGCGCCACCTGGCCGCCACTAGTCTAGAACCTTAACTGCTAGGCTACAAGTGCTCTTGAGCCCTTTAAGCCATTTAAATGACTTTTATTTATTAATCTGCCACTTGCATCACCCTCACGCTGGCCAAGGAAGGTCAGAGACTAGAACTAGGCCCCTCTGACTTGTCTGAGAATACACTACGCTCTACGCGCTCCTCTACTACTCGTGCCAGCTCTTTGACCAGACAGCAGGAGTCGCTGTTGCAGTGGTAGCAAAGAGAAACCCGAACCGACCTTCATTCCTTCTGACGTGTAATTGTGCCTGCTGAGCTCCCAGCTAGGCTGGTAGTACCACTGAGACTCAAATTAGTGTATCAGACCCCTGTGCCACCCACCAAACTTCCTCTTTACATAAAACGATTGTTGTTTGTTTAATTTTTGACTATTTATAATGCAGTTTTTGTGACGTGCTTTTGTGTTTTTTTCTCCCCCTCGTCACAGGGTCTTCTTAATACCGGGCGTGGCGTTATCCCTGGGCCTGTTCTTACTGGTATGCTGCTGTAAACAACTCCGCTGTTTTAAATCAGACCATTCACCTGTTGCGTCACAGCACTCCGTCTACGTCATTCCTATACCTGTGAGCGAAGAGCGGAACTCAGACGTAGACCTGGAGGAGGCGTACGCACCGCCTTCGTACGACAGCATTGATCCTCCACCACCGTATTTAGAGGTAATATCACACACTATATGGCCAAAATTATGTGGACATATCATAAGTATTGAGTTGGATGTGTTTCTGTGATCAAGACATGGTCCATTAAGTGGCATTCCATTAAAATGTTAGTGATATTCCAGTTGAGGTGCTTTGGGCTGTTAACCCTTTAATGGTCTGCTTAACCATTTGATTGATCTTATTTTGAGTCTAAATACTTATAAAATACACCGATCAGTCATAACATTAAAACCACCTCATTGTTTCTACACTCGCTGTCCATTTTATCAGCTCCACTTACCATATAGAAGCACTTTGTAGTTCTACAATGGTCAGGACCCGCACAGGACCACTACAGAGCAGGTATTATTTAGGTGGTGAATCATTCTCACACTGACATGGTGGTGGTGTGTTAGTGTGTGTTGTGCTGGTATGAGTGGATCAGACACAGCAGCGCTGCTGGAGTTTTTAAACACTGTGTCCACTCACTGTCCACTCTATTAGACACTCCTACCTAGTTGGTCCACCTTGTAGATGTAAAGTCAGAGACAATCACTCATCTATTGCTGCTGTTTGAGTCGATCATCTTCTAGACCTTCATCAGTGGTCACAGGACGCTGCACATGGGGCGCTGTTGGCTGGATATATTTGGTTGGTGGATTATTCTGGGTCCAGCAGTGACAGTGAGGTGTTTAAAAACTCCATCAGCGCTGCTGTGTCTGATCCACTCATACCAGCACAACACACACTAACACACCACCACCATGTCAGTGTCACTGCAGTGCTGAGAATGATCCACAGCCTAAATAATACCTCGACTACATCGCATTGAATCTCAGCGGCTACATGAACAACGATTGGCTGTTGTTCATCCAGGGAGGAAAATGCCAGATAGGGATTCCTCATAACTGATGCAATTACGACCTCTGCTGGCTGGTTGATAGCGTCTGCGCAGAGTCGAGGAATAATGCTGATCAGGGTGTGGCACTCTGTACACAAGGCTGATCCGCATATGAACTCACCTAGTGCAGGTGAAAAAATGCAGTCGGGTACTGCACACGTGTGTGTCAGTTCGCTCTCGTCAAATCTACGTACGTTTTTGTCTGTATTTGACACATGTTCTTTTTATATTTATGGCTGCTAAATCTTATATACAGTAGAACCTGTACTGTCCACTGCACATGAAGGCTTAATGCGTTCCTGTAAGAAGATGATTTGTAGGTGGTCTGAAATGTGTGAGCACCAGTGATCCACAGCTAAAGGAACGTACGATGTTTCTGTATTTGTTTTGCAGAGGAAATTTAGCATTCCTGATGAGGAGCCTCCAGCATACAGTGAAATCTCCTGATTTATAACACACACCGTAAATGGACTTATGGAATAACTTAGGTTTGGGAAACAGGACATGACTGAACATCCTTGATGAATCCTCACATCGACCTCCTCTCCATTCCCTCTACGGCTCTTCCCGGATTTGTTTTTGAGGACTACGGCTACCCAGCACAAAGTAAAATCCACCTAACATGCTCAGAGTTCGCTTCCCTTTCCTTTACAGCCTCGTAATCACTCATCCTTCTCTACAGTTGAAAGTGTCGCCTGCTCTCATAAACGGACACTAAACACTAAAGACCAAAGTACACACTCTGTACACTGTACAGCAATAACGACAGAAGTTTACCATTTACCTCAGAATCATCTCATTCACGTTCAGTCTGGTGTTTTGTTTTTGTATGATGTTGCACTGTAAAAATGTCTATGCACTTTATGACCTGCACTGTTTCTTTGTTGAAAATAAAAGAGACCTTTCATGAAGGGTGAAAGCTCAGGAAGGAATGTTAGAGGATCTTATCAGGGCTGATAAAAAGAAGCCTTGACTTGCTGATGACTGAAGACGGTGTGAATAGATCATTTACCAGACGTGGACGGAATATTTGCTCTGGTTCAGTCAGTGTTCTTGTGTAGGAGTTTGAGACGGTTATAAAACTACTGTTATCTGTTCAGGCAGCAAAATTAACGATAATTAACTATAAAAACATACAACTATCAGTAGATATGAATCAATCATTAACAAACTCGGCAGTAAAGTATCTAAATTAGTGGTTTTCGCACAGTTCTTTACATTTAATTAACTTCACAAATCAAAAAATATTTTAAATAGGGCAGGGGAAGCTCAGCGGTTAAGGTACAGGACTAGTAATCAGAAGGTTGCTGGTTCAATCCCCACATCTGCCAGCTTGCCACTGTTGGCCCCTTGAGCAAGGCCCTTAACCCTCAATTGCTTGCAGTGCAGTTTCCTCCCACAGTCCAAAAACATGCGGTCAGGTTAATTGGAGACACTGAATTGCCCTATAGGTGAATGGGTGTGTGTGTATGAGTGTGTCTGCCCTGTGATGTACTGGCGCCCCGTCCAGGGTGTTACTGTGTGCCTTGTGCCCATTGAAAAACTGGGATAGACTCCAGCACCCTCCCGCGACCCTAATTGGGTATGCGGTTAAGAAAGTGAGTGAGTGAGTGTTTTATTCTGGTCAAGGTCAGGGTGGAAGCACTGGGTACAGGCTAGTAATACCCCGAGATCAAAACACCCCACGACATAGCCAATCAGGTGCCCGGCTGGCTGGCCAATAGGACCACTGGGATGCGAACCTGGATCTTAGCACCCGAGCACCACACTGTAAATACTGATTAGCAGAAATACAATAACAACAATCAAACGTGTTTAAACAACCATCAACCGTTTATTTCAGGATCACGTTTATTCAACTTCTGACCAAATCATTAACAAACTGGCCGTAAACGTTCCATCGTTCGTCCTTCATCACCTCGTACCTGATATCCTGATGGACTGTAAGAGCATCATGAGCCAGTGGAATATAGAGAAATATACTAATAATTATTTACATTCAGCCTGAAGGGAATATAAATCACAACATGTACAAGATTAATGTCCAATTTCTGCTTCATAAATACCACCTTCATATACTGTATACTCAAACTAAAGCCACGATTTAAAGACCTGAAACTATTTCTACATCACAGAATTCTGTACAGATATACATCGTTATCGTTAATCACGTCTACCGCCGACGCTCGGCTCTCCACTACAGCTTCAAAACAAACATCAACGTATCAAACTGTCTTTTATACCAGGTAGCATAAACAACCGGAGGACAGGTCCTGCTGGAACAAGGCTTTACTTCTCATTTTACTCAAATCTTCCATTATTTAAAATGTATTTTTATTATTTATTTTATATTATTTTAGTTTTTTGAGATGTTTTATTAAAGCTGTTAAAGTTGTCATTAGCTGTAAAGTAAAAGATTATACTGGGACAAATGTGAAATGGAGCCTCACAGCAAGAAGGTCCTGGGTTCGATTCCCAGGCGGGGCAGTCCGGGTCCTTTCTGTGTGGAGTTTGCATGTTCTCACTGTGTCAGCGTGGGTTGCCACCGGGAGCTCCGGTTTCCTCTCACAGTCTAAATACAAGCAGTCAGGTAGACTAGAGATACTAAAAAATTGCAGTGTTTCCTGCCCTCTGCCCAGTGAATTAGACTAGTGAATGTGTGTGTGTACAGAGGCTTAGTTCTAAAGCCTTATTAGACACAGTGAGTGTGTTCGAAAACCTAGTGCGCTCTCTACATAGACAGCATTTTATGTCATCCTACACGAGCTCCCGAGAAGGAGGCTGTTCGAAATCCTAGATGCCTTAATATGCTCGCTAGTTAGGCATCTTAAAACTTTAACGCTATTTTGACTCAAGAACGAGTGAGCATGCAAAGTGTTCTTAGTTATCAAGGCAATCAAGTTATTTTCAAATGTAAATAAATTATTATCGATTTTTAATGTGTATAAACTTGCACAAGTGTTTTTATCTGCAAATTCGGGCTTGTCAGCGAATTTAACCGTTTTCGGTACACGGAGGGAGATGTTAGTTGACATGCTAGAGCACTGTGCCACCCCATCCCATTGGTTCGAATGGCATGATGCTAACTGTGTTAGCTTAGTAAGCAAAACCCGATGTTGTCGCTGTCTAAGTAGCGCGTTCGAATAATCTGCCTTATAAGTCAATGACTTCTTAGAATCCTCTCTACTGAGGCAGCTGCCTGTGTAGACATTAAGAGAGCAAGGCAGCTCACTAGGTTTTTTAACACACCCAGTAAGTTAGTGATGAAGGGTGTTTGGTGTACAGCAGATTTTCGGATATTGGAGGACAGATGGAGAGCCCAGACAGGACCTGCGATCAGAATCAGATGAAAGTAAAGGAGATTTATTTTATTAAATCTATTTTATTATTTGTTAAAGTTTGGAAGAAAAGCTCCCCTCAACTGCTAATTCTTTCTCTTGTTTTGTATTAATATGTTGGCCACTATTGAATTTGATTACATCTCAACTCATATTAAGCGCTACTCTAAAATTAAACGTTCCAGACGTTCTGCTACCTAATTGTAACTTTCCTTCAGACCCTGGTGGGAGCCGATTGCTTTGTGTGCTCCACAGAACCTCCAACCTCAGAACGATCTGGTAACTTCTCAATATCTATATTAATATTATGTAGTCTGGTTTAGAAAACCCAGCTGACTGGAACCCACTGGTGCTCGGTGTTCAGTCTCTCTAGCGCCGCCTTCAGGCTCCGGTACGCTCCGTCCAGGTTGTCGTTTACGATGGTGAGGTCGAAGTAGTGACCGTAAGCTCTGTGGATCCTCTCGCTCTCCTCCACCGTCCTCTTCAGCTCACAGTCCTGCACAGGAAAATGTATGTGACGTTTTTAGAAAAGAAAATATTTGAGGTTAGAGTGTTTGCATTCATATTACGGAAATTGTCTTACATTCCTGTTTATGAATTATGAATCCACTGACCCTTCTAGTTTGAAAATATTTTCAGGACTTCTTGCCTGCACAGCATCTTTGTTTTATTTTTTAAATTGTTCCTAAAGGATTTTCAGGTACATTTCGGATCACTGTACTGCTGTAGAAGTTGCAGCTCTTCTCAGACTCGTTGTCTTGACTATTGATCACATTTGCTTTCCGATTTTGCTGATTTTTAATGGAATCTATTTGTCCGTTTACCCGTGCAATGTTTCTCGTGTCCTTGGCTGCCACACAACCCAAAGAAGAACAGATCCACACCCATGGTTAACAGGCAAGGTGTTCTTTTAATAACACATAGCAGACTAGTGGGCAATTTTGTCTGCTGCAGGCACTGCCAATTGTGCCTGCTAGACCAGTAGCAGAGCTGAGATTCGAACTCAGAGTCTTTAGAAGTCACGGATCAGGAATCTTCTGCTGTGCCATCTGGGTGCCTCTTATGATCCTTAAAGAAGCTGAAAAAAATCATCATGAAAAAAACTTTTCCACAACTATAAAAAACCCTAATGCTGTTTCACAACATGTGATGTTTCACAAGTATCTTCAGTACTAAATTATTGAAGGTTCTTTAATACATGTTATATGAGTAATGTGGTATTTTAAATCTTGCTAGAGTTTCTTGTTCAGGCAGGTATAATTAGTTAAATTTTAAGTATTTGGTATTTGATTGGTTGGTCGATTGGATGGTTGATTGGTTGGTTGATTGGTTCAATAATTGATTGGTTGGTTGATTAATTGATTTATTGGTTGGTAAATTGATTAATTTATTGATTGGTTGGTTGGTTTTTTGATTGGTTGGTTGATTAATTAATTGATTGGTTGATTTGTTGGTTAATTGATTAATTGATTAGTTGGTTGATTGGTTAGTTGGTTGGTTGGTTAATTAATTGATTGATTGGTTGGAAGGTTGGTTGGTTCATTGATTGATTGGTTGGTTGATTGATTGTTGATTGATTGGTTGATTACTTTATTGATCCCCAAAGGAAAATTGCAGTGTTACAGCATCGATTCACAAACATCACAAGCATCACAGAAACAAAGAGGAAGGGGGTCCCTGCTGAGTCTGGATCCTCTCAAGGTTTCTTCCTGTAATTTTAAGGTTTTTCCTTGCCACTGTCGCCCTCGGCTTGCTCAATAGGGTTTTTTTTTTGTCTGTTGGTCCTGTATTCTGTAAAGTTGCTTTGAGACAATGACCATTGTATGACCAAGTGCTTTATAAATAAATTTATACTTGACTTGACTTGACAAACATATATGTGTAGTATAAAGAAAAATAAAATGTAATGCAATGCAAAAATAAGATATAACAATTTAAAAACATATAAGAATATAAAATTGAATATAAGAATATGAAGTTGAAGGTTTTTCCGAATGTACAAAACCTTTGATTAACTCACCGTGAGCTGTTTGGTGACGACTCCGGCCTCGATGGCAGATCTGTTCATGTCCTTCAGAACTTCAAAATCAGGAGCTTCAATGAACACGACGTAGGGCAGAAACTCGGCCGTCCTCAGAACTTTCAGAGCCTGAGAGACCAAACGGCTGGATTAATTCTTTAAACCGAACAAAGCTTCCTGATACTTGTATTTAAACAGCATCGGCACCTGAGGGTTCACGTCCAGGATGCAGATCTTGGCGGACTCGATCACCTCGTGGATGGAGTTGATCTTGGTGCCGTACAGGTTGCCGTCGTACTCGCCGTGCTCCAGGAAACGGCCGCTCTTGATGTCCGTCTCCATCTCGCTGCGAGACATGAACAGATACATCTGACCCTCCTTCTCGTTCACTTTAGGTTTACGGCTCGTGTCTGTGGAAGCGAGGAGATACAAGAAATCTCACTGTTAGAAAGGTAGACGCTGACATTGATGTGAGGCTCTTAAATGAAGCCAACAGCTTTACCTAGTAAGGAAACTTCTGCCTGCTAAATGGGAGTGAGTGAGTGAGTGACCAGGTTCATGTGTTTTTTCACATGTCTGAAATCCTGGTGATCTCTCCACATAGACGCATTTTACATCTTCCTACCGGGCAGCACAGTGGCTCAGTGGGTAGCACTGTCGCCTCACAGCAAAAAGGTCCTGGGTTCGATCCCCAGCTGGGGCGGTCCGGGTCCTTTCTGTGTGGAGTTTGCATGTTCTCCCCGTGTCTGTGTGGGTTTCCTCCGGGTGCTCCGGTTTCCTCCCACAGTCCAAAGACGTGCAAATGAGGTGAACTGGAGATACAGAATTGTCCATGACTGTTTGATATAACCTTGACAAGTAATGATCCTTGTGTAATGAGTAACTACCGTGTGTCTGTCATGAATGTAAGCAAAGGTGTAAAACAATGACGTTAAAATCATAATAAACAAACAAACAAACATCATCCTACACTCCTGAGAAGAGGGCGTGTCTAAATTCTTAGATTCCTTAAAATGCTCCTACTGAGGCGCCTTAATTCTGAGTGATAATCCGACCGAATAACGAGGGAGCGTCCGGTGCTTCCTCAGTGCTGAAGGCAATCCCAGCATTCAGTGCGGCACGACTTTTCTCACAAAAAATGACAAACATGGCGGACAAATGAGGAGCAACCAACGTAGTTCTGTTCACATGTAAATAAAGTCTTATTAAAATTTCATTTGTATAAAGGTAGACTTATACAAGTGTCGTTTATTTGTAAATTCAGGCTCGTCAGGGACAGTTTAACCGTTTTCGGTACACAGAGGGAGACGATAGCTGGCGTGCTAGCGGGTTGTGCCGCCTCAGCCCATCGGTTTAAATGGCCTGAGGCTAACTGTGTTAGCTTAGTAAGCTAAAACTGTGGTGAAGTTTGATGTCTTATTAGAATCCTCTCTACTGAGGCAGCTGATCAGGTAGCAGTAGGCAGCGAGGCAGCTCACCAGGTTTTCAAAAAGACCCTTAGAAGTTTCCTGGCAAATTATTGTCATTGGCGCATTATTTACGCAAAACCTCATCATCGGATGGGGGTGGAGGGGGTGGGGTAGATCTTGTCTAGGGGGCCGGGGTTATTAAATCTTGTTGCAATGATGTGGTCCTGTGATCACTCACTCATCCAGCATTAATTCAGCCTCCAAAAATTTAGGTTTCACTACAATTCTGAACTACTTTCAGAAACTGGTGAGAATAAAATAAAGCGTCTAAAAATAGATAAAATTACATTTATATTATTATAGATTAAATTACATATTAGCTAGTCGCTTCCCGTCTGGGCCTCTTGTATCATGTCCTGCTTCATGTAAGTAACCTATAGATAAAGCATCAATGTCAAACTTTAATTAATTAAAATGATCCTCCAGGCCACTCAAGGAGGACTGAGGTCCCTGATGAGTCTGGTTCCTCTCAAGGTTTCCTCCTTGTAATTTCACAAAAAATATTTCCTCGCCACTGTCGCCTCTGGCTGCTCAACAGGGTTTGCATTTTTCTCCCCATTTTTCCTCCCGATTTAGCGCATCCAATTTGTCTTCTGCTGCTGACAGACTCCAGATTTGCATCCGAGGAGAGCACGCCGCTGCCCACGCCTTCTTTACACGTGTACAGCCCTCCTCTTCTTGTCCGTGCTTCCTGCACGGGCGTCTCTTCTGCCAATCAGGGTCCTTACATAGCGTATGAAGACCCACCCACCCACATATAGTCCGGTCCCCACCCTGCAGATACGATGGCTGCAGGCACTGCCAATTATGCCCGCCAGATGGCGCCCAGCCAACCGGTGGCAACACCGAGCTTCGAACCCGGGAGTTAAGAAACTTGGTGCTGGTGCGTCAGCGGAATATCCCACTGCGTCACCCGGGCGCCCATCAACAGGGGTTTTTGTTTATCAATCCTGGATGCTGTTAAGTTACTCTACAAAAATAAATCTTGATTGTGTGAATTACAGGGCGTGGTTGTGCCGTAGCGAAAAGGTTGCGTCATCAGCAGTTTGTTCTTCAGGCTGCGCCGCCCCACTCCCTGAGCTCCGATCAAGACCAGAGTCTTCCTCCGGAACGGTGGCACCTTCGCCACCTCCTCATAGATCAGAAGCTCGTGCCTGTCAAACTCTGATTGATAATAAAGGGCAAAGATTAAAAACACACAGTTACAGAAACCAAAGACAAATACAGAGGAACTCTGATTTAACAGATTTTGGATTTAACGGACAAAATCTGGAAAACCGAATGTCCAGTCCTATTGTTAAAATCCACGCGAGAAGCGAACCAGGACCAGTAGTTCAGTAATCGTCCGCTAGCCGGTGCACATCTCTCTGTTTACATGAGTGAGAGGCTTTATTTTGTCGGGAGACTCGCTTTGTTCTCGCCTTTTTTTAAAAGTTCTAGAGCTCACTTCTGCACCAGCACTGCTCCAGTAGCCACCAGCAGAGCTTCAGACTCAGAATAATAGAACCTCTAAGTTCTCACTATACGATCACGACAAAAAAAAAACCCTCCTCCACCCCAGTAGTACAGAACACCAGTGATAGCTTAGTGGTTAAGGTACTGGACTAGTAAACAGAAGGTTGCCGGTTCAAGCCCCGCCACCACCAAGTTGCCACTGTTGGGTCCCTGAGCAAGGCCCTTAACCCTCAATTGCTCATCGTGTTCAGCTCATTGTGTAAGTCGCTTTGGATAAAAGCGTCTGATAAATGCTGAAAATGTAAATGTAAACACCAGTTGTAATATTTATTTACAGGTTTTACATGACATGTTTACATATCTATTTATGTTGTTCATTTTACTGTTTATCATAAACCAATCAGCCATGACATTAAAACCACCTCACTGTCCATTTTATCAGCTCCGCTTACCATATAGAAGTACTTTGTAGTTCTACAATTACTGACTGTAGTCCATCTCTTTCTCTACATGCTTTTTTTAACCTGCTTTCACCCTGTTCTTCAATGGTCAGGACCCCCACAGGACCACCACAGAGCAGGTATTATTTAGGTGGTGGATCATTCTCAGTACTGCAGTGACACTGACATGGTGGTGGTGTGTTAGTGTGTGTTGTGTTGGTATGAGTGGATCAGACACAGCAACGCTGCTGGAGTTTTTAAATATCGTGTCCACTCACTGTCCACTCTATTAGACACTCCTACCTAGTTGGTCCACCTTGCAGATATAAAGTCAGAGACGATCGCTCATCTATTGCTGCTGTTTGAGTTGGTCATCTTCTAGACCTTCATCAGTGGTCGCAGGATGCTGCCCATGGGGCGCTGTTGACTGGATATATTTTTGGTTGGTGGACAATTCTCAGTCCAGCAGTGACAGTGAGGTGTTTAAAAACTCCAGCAGTGCTGCTGTGTCTGATCCACTCATACCAGCACAACACACACTAACACACCACCACCATGTCAGTGTCACTGCAGTGCTGAGAATGATCCACCACCTAAATAATACCTGCTCTGTGGTGGTCCTGTGGGGGTCCTGACCATTGACGAACAGGGTGAAAGGGGGCTAACAAAGCATGCAGAGAAACAGATGGACTACAGTCAGTAATTGTAGAACTACAAAGTGCTTCTATATGGTAAGTGGAGCTGATAAAATGAACAGTGAGTGTAGAAACTAGGAGGTGGTTTTAATGTTATGGCTGGTCGGTGTATGTGCATGTTTAGCACTGTTGTGGACCTTAGTGCTGCGTTTTCGTACTTTTTCACACCCCCTGGAAAAAAAAACCTCGCTGTTTTGGACAATCGCATTTTACGGACGAGTGCTCCCCCTTTTAGTCCGCTAAATACAACACACACACACAGCTCACTCCACGGTTGATGCTTCATTCTCAGGACAGTCTATAGAAATAAATGCAATATTACAACATAAATCCAACACAAAACAAGAATTCACTTTACACCACATCACTGCTGGTGAAGACTGGGAGACCCTGTGGACCCAGGAGTGAGAAGCGAGAAGGTGTGACGTTACCTGCGTTCTTGGTGGTCACGTACATCATCCTCTTCTTCTTCTTTCCCCCCATGCCTGCACACAGAGGTCCTGCAGACATCAGCACACAGCCAGGTAACACATCCAATGTTCTGAACAACACATGTGAGCTGCAGAAGCTGCATAAAGGGGCTCGAAACTACACGGATCAGCCATTAGGTGTTTTTTTAAGTGTTTAAATGACGCCAAGTCTGCCAGCGCAGGTAAGGTACTGGACTAGTAATCAGGTCACTGGTGTAAGCCCCACCACTGCCAGGTTGTCACTGCTGGGCCCTTGAGCAAGGCCCTTAACCCTCAATTGCTTAGACAATACACGGTCACAGTACTGTAAGTCGCTTTGGATAAAAGCGTCTGATAAATGCTGAAATGTTTAGACATCTGATGCCCTGAATCAGATCAGTGTTGGTGTGGAGAGTATCTGCACCCGTTCATGCACGGCGGTACCTGAAGTGTTGAGCTCCAGGTCTCTCTTCACGAAGGCTTTTCTCTTCTCCTCCAGCAGCTGGCTCGGGATTAGACCTGCGCTGCCGCCCTCCAGGTGGCACGCCTGCAAGGACAGAGGTGAGCAGCTCAGGTCCATGATGTACACGATGTTCGGAACCAAAACCAGTTTATTATTATTATTAAGTATTAGCCATCCTGTTTTCCTCAGCTATGTTCACACTGTAAGATTTAGTGCTCTGTTCTTTATATGCGAGGGGGTCATGGGTATGTCTAAGAGCCCAATGTGTGACCTATGAAATTGTATTGTTTATGCAAAATTTTGACCCTGTTATTTGCAAGTTCTATCATAAATCAGCAGAGATTTATCAGACTGGTCTTATCATGATTTAGCTGTCCTGTTTCAGTAAGCCTGTGCCCACCGTAAGCCTCAGATTCCTGTTCTTAGCTGACAGGAACGTGACCCGATGTGTCGTCAATTTCATTTCAATGTTGGGGGAACAATAAACACATTTATCAAGCGCGACTCCTGAGGGGGATGCAAAGGTGCTACCAAAAGTACTGTTGTTTTAAACAGGCTACAAGTTAGAATGTTCAAGCAGTAATACAGCAGTCTTTATATATAGCAGCAATATAGTCGACTTTTTAAATGATGTAGTTATTTTGACAATATTGGGAAGGGCAATTTTCTGTTTTTGCCAGGAAGAAGGTGGCGTGTCTACCTTTTGCTCTTTCCACAACAGTACAAAATTAAAAGCTGAAATATGGCATTAATTAGTCTCAGACGCCCAACAACCTGCCGGCGAATTGTGGCTTGTCCCTCCACAGACCACTGTCAACTAGAACCTGATATCCTAACAGATCCCTCATCTTCACATGGTACAAATATGTGCACCGTGATGCACAGTTTTTATGGGGTGGTTGTAATGTTTTGCAATGTTTTTGCTCATCCGTGTGTAAGCAAACATGTACCTGCCACCAGTTGGGGTCGTCCTGGTTAAAGATCTGCAGGATCTCTCCACTGTGGAAGCGAAGTCCGGCCTCTTTACATGGAATCAGGTTGTCGTTAGCCGGGTCGTAATCAAAGTGGCACTTGACGTAGGCCTGAACACACAATCACACAAAATTCTTACCAAGCTTCTGAACTGTAAATATTATAATTAATAATATAGTAGATACTTACACCGATTAGGCATAACATTATGACCACCTCCTTGTTTCTACACTTACTGTACATTTTATCAGCTCCACTTACCATATAAAAGCACTTTGTAGTTCTACAATTGCTGACTGTAGTCCATCTGGGCCAGTGATAGCTCAGTGGTTAAGGTACTGGACTAGTAAACAGAAGGTTGCCGGTTCAAGCCCCAAGTTGCCACTGTTGGGTCCTTAAACAAGGCCCTTAACCCTCAATTGCTCATTGTGTTCAGCTCATTGTGTAAGTCGCTTTGGATAAAAGCGTCTGCTAAATGCTGAAAATGTAAATGTTTCTCTGCATGCTTTGTTAGCCTCCTTTCATGCTGTTCTTCAATGGTCAGGGACAGGACCCCCACAGAGCAGGTATTATTTAGGTGGTGGATCATTCTCAGCTTAGTGTTAGTGTGTGTTAGTGTGTGTCGTGCTGGTATGAGTGGATCAGACACAGCAGTGCTGCTGGAGTTTTTAAGAACCTCACTGTCACTGCTGGACTGAGAATAGTCCACCACCCAAAAATATCCAGCCAACAGCGCGCTGTGGGCAGCGTCCTGTGACCACTGATGAAGGTCTAGAAGATGACCGACTCAAACAGCAGCAATAGATGAGCGATCGTCTCTGACTTTACATCTACAAGGTGGACCAACTAGGTAGGAGTGTCTAATAGAGTGGACAGTGAGTGGACACGGTATTTAAAAACTCCAGCAACGCTGCTGTGTCTGATCCACTCATACCAGCACAACACACACTAACACACCACCACCATGTCAGTGTCACTGCAGTGCTGAGAATGATCCACCACCTAAATAATACCTGCTCTGTGGTGGTCCTGTGGGGGTCCTGACCATTGAAGAACAGCATGAAAGGGGGCTAACAAAGCATGTAGACAAACAGATGGACTACAGTCAGTAATTGTAGAACTACAAAGTGCTTCTATATGGTAAGTGGAGCTGATAAAATGGACAGTGAGTGTAGAAACAAGGAGGTGGTTTTAATGTTATGGCTGATCGGTGTATATATAAATATATAATACACAGTATAGACAGTATAGTAGATACTTATAGTAAATAATACTTATACATAAATAATATAACTAAGTTACTAATATAGTATAAAATAATATAATAATACTTATAATACTTGCTATACATAAGGGTGAACCAGCAGCTAGAAGAACATTCTTGTTTTTTTTCCATATATAATCTTTACTCTCTCATATCTTGCATGGTTTCCTTTACTCAACAATTCTCACCATTCTTTCTTTTACTAAATAATGACGGTGTGTGATGTTTCCTGATGGGTGCAGGTGGGCATTCGCACCTTTTCATCTCTGTAAACATTCGCAGGAGAAAGTGAGTCAGTGTTCACACCCCCACACTAACATATTTACACACAGAGAGTGCCAGTCTGTACCAACCTAAAATGTTACACGTGTGGGCATTAGAAATATTTCTCAGTCAGTGCTCCTGAATAAAGTGTCAAACGTTTACATACGCCTGTAAGGAACATTGTTTAAATACGATGAAATCTGTCAGAACTGAAATCTACCTTGCACTTTATAAATAGGGCCCTACTAAATTCACAGATAAATGTGCTTAATTTCAGAATAAGAATAAGTAGAAGCCACAACACACAGCACAGCTCCCTTAATAGCTGAATGTAACATCAAGCATCCAGCAACGGTGCGAGGCTTCATGTTCTGTCTCAAATATGAAAATACTCGTCCGTGTTTTGACCCCCACCCTCTGCGTCCACAGAATTGGTTGTTAGTTTTCTAAACTCATTTACCCGAGTCGTGTTTTTAGATGCTTTACACTTCGACATCTTGGACATTTTGACTAAGCGATTACTAACTGAATTGCCGTAGGATTGCTAGGACGCCTCATAGTGCAGATTAACCAGTAAACGTGAGGCACTTGACGCTACACGAATGAAAATTGTTAAATCACTAAACACAAACATTAAAGTTTGAATTTCACAGCAAATTGCGTATTAGACGAGAAACGGCTCATTTCACGGGCGTGAATTAGGTAGGACCTTAGCTATTAGGAACACATATCTGGCAGCTACAAACCGCATTGCTAGAAAAGTCGGGACGTTTTGTATAACTTAATTTTACATTTTTATTTAACTAATAAAGGCAGAAAGATTTGCAATGTTTCCACTGATCAACTTCATTGTAGTTTGTAAATATAAACACATTTATAAACACAAACACTACAAAAATATCGGGACTATATACAGAACAACACAAACTACACTGTTTTTACCATGTCAGTGTCACCGCAGTGCTGAGAATGATTTATCTTCTGGTATCCTGTAATATCAGGCATTTATTCCAACTGTGGACCTCAGTGGACCTCTCAGTATGTGTCTCGGTTTAGGAAACAGGAAGACAGGCACAGATGGGCACAATTGGAGCAGCCAAATGGGGCAGAGGAGCTGCAGCATGTAAGTGTTTTGATACCAGCACAACCAGACAGCAGATGTCGCTGTTAAAGCATCTTTTTATCCAAAGCAACACGAATGCAATTGAGGGTTATAAGGTCCTTGCTCAGGGGTCCAACAGTGGCAACTTGATAGTGATGGGGCTTGAACCAGCAACCTTCTGATCGTTAGCTCAGTAATTACCTTAACTACTGAGCTACCCCTGGTCTATGCTACCTGCCCTTCCTTTATTTAGCTTGTTGCACGCCAACCTGGTTGAGACTCGAAGTTTAAAGCAAATGGTTAGGCATAACGTGTGTGTATGTGTGTGTGAGAGTGTGTGTGTGTGTATGTGTGTTGTGTGTTTGTTTGTTTGTTGTGTGTGTTGTGTGCATTGTGTGTGTATGTGTGTGTGCGTGTGTGCATGTTGTGTGTGTATGTGTGTGAGAGTGTGAGTATGTGTGTGTATGTGTATGTGTGTGAGAGTGTGAGGATGTGTGTGTATGTGTGTGTGAGTGTGTGTGTATGTGTGTGTATGTGTGTGTGAGTGTGTGTATGTGTGTGTGTATGTGTATGTGTGTGTATGTGTGTGTGTGTGTGTGTGTGTATGTGTGTATGTGTGTATGTGTGTATGTGTGTGAGAGTGTGTGTGTGTATGTGTGTTGTGTGTTTGTTTGTTGTGTGTGTTGTGTGCATTGTGTGTGTATGTGTGTGTGCTGTGTGTATGTGTGTGAGTGTGAGTATGTGTGTGTATGTGTGTGTGAGTGTGTTGTGTGTATGCGTGTGTATGTGTGTTGTGTGTGTATGTGTGTATGTGTTTTGTGTGTATATGTGTTGTGTGTGTATGTGTGTTGTGTGTGTATATGTGTATATATGTGTATTTGAATGTGTGTGGTGTGTGTATTTGTGGGAATTTGAGTGTGTGTGTGTTGTGCTGACCTGGCGAGCTGTGTGTGTATATGTGTGTGTGTTGTGTGTATGCGTGTGTATGTGTGTATGTGTGTGTTTTGTGTGTATATGTGCTGTGTGTGTATGTGTGTTGTGTGTGTATATGTGTATATGTGTGTATTTGTATGTGTGTGGTGTGTGTGTATTTGTGGGTATTTGTGTGTGTGTGTGTGTGTGTGTGTGTGTTGTGCTGACCTGGCGAGCTGTGTGTGTATATGTGTGTGTGTTGTGTGTATGCGTGTGTGTATGTGTGTTGTGTGTGTATATGTGTATATGTGTGTATTTGTGTGTATTTGTGGGTATTTGTGTGTGTGTGTGTTGTGCTGACCTGGCGAGCTGTGTGTGTATATGTGTGTGTGTTGTGTGTATGCGTGTGTATGTGTGTGTGTTTTGTGTGTATATGTGCTGTGTGTGTATGTGTGTATATGTGTGTATTTGTATGTGTGTTGTGTGTGTGTATTTGTGGGTATTTGTGTGTGTGTGTGTGTGTTGTGCTGACCTGGCGAGCTGTGTGTGTATATGTGTGTGTGTTGTGTGTATGCGTGTGTATGTGTGTGTGTTTTGTGTGTATATGTGCTGTCTGTGTATGTGTGTTGTGTGTATGCGTGTGTATGTGTGTTGTGTGTATGCGTGTGTATGTGTGTTGTGTGTATATGTGTTGTGTGTGTATGTGTGTGTATGTGTGTGTGTTGTGTGTATGTGTGTTGTGTGTATGCGTGTGTATGTGTGTTGTGTGTATATGTGTGTTGTGTGTGTATATGTGTATATGTGTGTATTTGTATGTGTGTGGTGTGTGTGTATTTGTGGGAATTTGTGTGTGTGTGTGTGTGTGTTGTGCTGACCTGGCGAGCTGTGTGTGGTTCCTGGTAGCTGGGTAGGATCTTGAGCACCACGCTGCCGCTGGCCTCCTTCAGCATGTCCTGCAGGACCTTGGGGTCGCTGCCCACCTCCTTGCCGTTGACCTCTTTGATGACGTCGCCCACGTGCAGGAGACCCTGCTGATCGATCATGCCGCCGTGCAGAATGCGTGCAATCACCAGCTCTCCGGCCTCCACGCGGAACGTCACACCCTGAAAACCATTACTCCTCACTCGTCGTGTCATTAAACAAACAGCGTTTAAATATCGGTCAGTAATGGACAACCCACAGTCGACCCACTGAGACCCTGACCAAGATAAAGTAATGTATTCACCCTGTTTTCATTTCTCAAGCAACTTTAGAACATGCCGACCCACCGGTCAGGATAAATGAAACATTGAGCTCAGGTGTTTCTGCCACGCCCGTCGCAAAGAGGTGTGTGAAATCAGTTACATGCCTTCAACTTTGTGGCAACAGTTTTGGGAAGTTCCTTTCCTGTTCTAGCATGATTGCCTTTCTATCTGTCTGCCTGTCTACCTACCTACCTGTCTGTCTGTCTGTCTATCTATCTATCTATCTATCTATCTATCTATCTATCTATCTATCTATCTATCTATCTATCTATCTATCTATCTATCTATCAGCTTTTCTACCTACCTGTCTATCTATCTATCTATCTATCTATCTATCTATCTATCTATCTATCTATCTATCTATCTATCTATCTATCTGTCAGCTTTTCTACCTACCTACCTCTCTGTCTGTCCGTCCGTCCATCCATCTGTCTATCTATCTATCTTTCTGTCTGCCTGTCTGTCTATATCTATCTGTCTGTCTATCTATCTATCTATCTATCTATCTATCTATCTATCTATCTATCTATCTATCTATCTATCTATCTATCTATCTGTCTGTCTGTCTGTCTATCTGTCTGTCTGTCTATATGTCTATCTATCTATCTATTTATCTATATTTCTATCTGTCTGTCTATCTGTCTGTCTATCTATCTGTCTATCTATCTGTCTATCTATCTGTCTGTCTGTCTATTTATCTATCTATTTGTTTATCTGTCTTTCTGTCTATCTATATATTTATGTATCTATATATCTACCTGGCTGCATGTCTGCCTGTCTGTCTATCCATATTATATGTCTGTCTGTCTGTCTATCAGAAGTAGATGTAATAAAAAACTATCATGGTTGAATTCTTCCTCTCCCTCACTGGAGCCAATCAAATCATTTTATTCTGCAGGTAACAAGTTCCGCTGGTTGTGATCTGAAATCTGATCTGGTCACATGGATCAGACCTCTAACTCACTGGAGTCGTTACTGGGATGATAAATGTGTTGGGCTGTAGAATAACGTGATTATAAACATGATCTCAGGATCTCACCAGATGTTCTCCGGAGACTTTGCGGATGCCGACCATCCTGACGGCGTCGGGCGGGACGGGCTGGTTGTTCAGCGAGGGGTCCATGAAGGCGCAGGGGCTGGGCGGGGGAGTCCCGTAGCTTTTGGAGGCCACAGAGTCGTGCGTTTCCAGCAGAGACTGCGAGGACACATGAGAGAAGATCTGGCTGACTGTGGGTTCGAACTGTGTGTGAGGTGTGAGGCCGGGGTGTGAGGTGATGCTGGCTGCGTACCTGGAAGTGCGGCTCACTGAGGATACGGACGAGCTCGTGTGCCGTCTGACTCTGGGGCGCGAGCGGTGACAGATCTTTTAGGATGTCCTGCACCAGCTCCACGTTGTTCTCACTCACCGCCTCCAGTTTCGGCTCCTCGTAGCACTCGTGAGCCTGTTTTATACAAATTCAAAATAATAATAATAAAAATGAGGCGCCCAGGTGGCACAGCGGAATATTCCGCTAGCACACCAGCGTCGAGATTCTGAACACCCCGGTTTGAATCTCAGCTCTGCTACCAGTCAGCTGTGCGCCATCTAGTGGGCACAATTGGCAGTGCTGCAGCACACACTAATTGGCCATCGAGTCTGCTGTGTGGGAAAAGACCGTACTAAGTGGGTGGTGTCTTTAGCGCTGTGCAAGGACCCTGGTTAGTAGACCGTTTGTCTAAATCTTAGCTGTGCTATCACCCTGGTCAAGTGTCTAACAGGCACAATTGGCTATGCTTAAAATAGAGGGAAGGTCAATGGGGTTCCTCGATGAGGAACTCATAGGGCAGTTGTAGCCTAGCAGTTAAGGTACTGGACTAGTAAGCAGAAGGTTGCTGGTTCAAACCCCACCACTGCCAGGTTGCCACTGTTGGGCCCTTGAGCAAGGCCCTTAACCCTCAATTGCTTGGATACTATAAGTTGCTTTGTACTGTATAAAGGTGTCTGCTAAATCCCAAAAATGTAAATGCAGCCTCTGCTGTGTCTCTTGGTACCGCTACTGGAGGGTGAAAAGAAGCCACGCATAATGCGCACATGATAGTCTGTCTCTCTCCCCGGCCAGCAGGGGGTGTATGCAACAGAGGAACTGCCATAAGTGATTAAATTAGGACTAAGCAGAGTCTAAAACTCACCACGGGACTCTCCATGATGTTCTTGAGGAAGATCAGGTCCAGATCGTTGGCGGTGGTGGAGCTGGTGCTGTCGCTCAGCGTGTCCAGGACGCTGTGCATTGCTGTAGAGAAGGACACCAAAAAAAGATTTAGTACATGCGAACCCACACAAATGCACCGTATTCGTTATACACCCCGCTCACACCAGACCAAAAATAAAAGCATCTTGTCGAAGCCCACGGCACAACGCTGCGCCCATAAAGCACACGGATCAATAGAAGAAGCACAAGCAGGAACCCACGTCTTTATATCTCAAGTATTAAACCAAGCTCAGGTTACAGGCTTCCAGTCCAAAACACTGAAACTGATCAAGCTGGGTGTTTCCTCACCCCTAAAAAGTTTTAACATTTACTGCAGGGTCAGATCTATGGACTCTCTCTCTCTCTCTCTCTGTGTGTGTGTGTGTGTGTGTGTGTGTGTGTTATGTTCAGTTTCAGTCCCCAGATTTCGGCCCCCAGATTTCAGTTATGTGGACACCTGACCATGAGCTCGCTGGAAATTCATTTCGACACCAAACATGGACATGGTCATGTTTATCAGATCGCTGCCCCCAGTACAGGAGCTGTTTACTGTAATAATAATAATAATAATAATAATAATAATAATAGAATCTTATTTATAAGCATCTTTCAAGGTACCCAAGGATGCTGTAGAGATAAAACAAATAGGTAAAAATATAAATATAATAATTATAATAACAGGGCGGCACGGTGGCTCAGTGGGTAGCACTGTCGCCTCACAGCAAGAAGATCCTTTCTGTGTGGAGTTTGCATGTTCTCCCCGTGTCTGCGTGGGTTTCCTCCAGGAGCTCCGGTTTCCTCCCACAGTCCAAAAACATGCAGTCAGGTTAATTGGAGACACTGAATTGCCCTGTAGGTGAATGGGTGTGTGTGTGTATGTGTGTGTGTATATGTGTGTGTATGTGTGTGTGTGTATATGTGTCTGCCCTGCGATAGACTGGTGCCCTGTCCAGGGTGTTACTGTGTGCCTTGCGCCCATTGAAAAGCTGGAATAGGTTCCAGCACCTAGTAATAATAACAATAATAATAATAATAATAATAATAACAAAAGCACCTTTCAAGGTACCCAGGGACACTGTACAGATAAACACAGCAGATTAAATACAGTGAGTAGATATAAATAATAATGATAATGATAATAATAATAATAATAATAATAATAAAATAATAATAATAATAATATATTAATATAACATCACTAATAATAATAGGGACAGTGGTAGCCTAGCAGGTGGAGCTTTGGGCTATCAATCAAAAGGCTAAGGGTTTGAATCTTAGCTCTACCACGTTGCCACTGTTGGGCCCTTGAGCAAGGCCCTTAATCCTCTCGGCTACAAGATTTCGGTCCCCTGATGTCAGTTACGTGACACCAAAAATGGACATGGACATGTTTATCAGATCGCTGCTCCCAGTACGGGTGCAATTCTAATTCGCTTGGGGCACGTACCACATCGCGTTTATTATGGTAATAATAATAATAATAATTATAATAGAATCTTATTTATCAGCATCTTTCAAATGCTCAAATATGCTGTCCAGATAAAACACAGCAGATAAAAACATTAAGTAGATATAAATAAATAATAATAATAATAATATATTAATATAACATCACTAATAATAATAGGGACAGTGGTAGCCTAGCAGGTAAAGCTTTGGGCTATCAATCAAAAAGTTGAGAGTCCGAATCTGAGCTCTACCACGTTGCCACTGTTGGGACCTTGAGAAAGGCCCTTAACCCTCTTAGCTACAAGATTTTGGTCCCCTGATTTCAGCTCACCATAAATTCATTTTGACACCAAACATGGACATGGACATCAGATCACTGCCCCCAGTACGGGTGCAATCCTAATTCACTTAGGGCACGTACCTCATCGTTTTTACTATAATAATAATAATAATAATAATTATTATTATTATAATAATTATAATAATAGAATCTTATTAATGAGCATCTTTCAAGGTACCTAAGGATGCTGTACAGATAAAACACATACAGTAAGTAGATATAAACACTGTAAAAATCAATAGATAATGATAATAATATTAATATAATAATAATAATAATAATAATAATAATAATAATAATAATAAAAGCACCTTCCAAGGTAACCAGGGACAGATTAAATACTAAATTGATAAAATCAATAGAAAATAATGAGGCACATACCTCATCGTTTTTAATATAATAATAATAATAAATAATAATAATAATAAATAATAATAATAATAATAATTAATAATAATAATAATAATAATAATAATAATAATAATAATAATAATAATAATAATAATAAATGTCCCTAATAATAATAGAGACAGTGGTAGCCTAGCAGGTAGAGCTTTCGGTTATCAATCAAAAGGTCGAGGGTTCAAAATGTAGCTCTACCACGTTGCCAATGTTGGGCCCTTGAGCAAGGCCCCTAACCCTCTCGGCTACAAGATTTCGGTCCCCTGATTTCGGCCCCCAGATTTCACTTACATGGAAATACCAATTCCAAAATGTCATTCCAAAGCCATGGGCATTAACATGCTGCCCTGTTTCCCTTCTGGTACGGCTTTCAGCAAGATTTTGGACTGAGTCTGCAGGAATTTCTGTCTGTTTGGTCAGAAGAGCATTTGTGAGGTCAGGCTGTTCCAATTCATCTCAGCAGGCGGGAGGTCTGAGTTTTGTGCAGCCCAGTGAAGTTCCGCCACACCCGACTCAATACAGTCATGCTAGAACAGGAAAAGGCCTTCCCCAAACTTGTCAAAGAGTTGCCAAATATTACCATACAACCCCCTCCCCTCTCTCTCTCACCTCTGTGGGAGCAGTTTGGAGAGCCAGCGTCCTCCACAGTCAGCCTGTTAAAGAGACTCCCGGCCATGCTTCCTCCTCCGTCTCCCTTCTCTTGTCTGCCTCGGCCTCATCCCCTCCCGCCCGTCCCCTCCCGCTTTCTCACCTGTGACGTGAACGCTGGAGCTCGGCCGCCCCTCCCTCCCCGAATTCACTCCTCTCCGCCTGTCTGAGATCTTCACGCTGCCTGATGTCTTCTTTACTGTCTTTGTTTGTAGGAACGGTTCACATCCACAGGAGAACCGGAACCTTCCTCATAATCCTAGAAGTCATTAACTCAAACCTGCACGTGTGAGTAACCGATCCGAGTCTGTACGAGTCTTAGTGATGCAGTCAGGATGCTCGGCCAATACGATAAGCCACGCCTGATGGAGGAAAATGAGCATCACATTGTTGTCAGTGCAACAGCGACTCCTACTGCCTGGTCAAGGAACTGGTCTCACCAAGAAAATAGTATTTAAAATGATTTATTTGCATTTCTTTCGTTTCTTGGGACTATACCAATATTTTTTACTAGTGCACACAGTATTTTGATGAGCCTCTACCAAACAGTTGAGATGATCACGAAAATTACGCAGCAGACGGGAGGTTTGTAATACTATTTTGTTCAGCATTTAGCAGACGCTTTTATCCAAAACAACTTACAGTACTGTGACAGTATATTGTCTAAGCAATTGAGGCTTAAGGGCCTTGCTCAAGGACCCAACAGTGGTGGCAGTGGTGGGGCTTGAACCAGCAACATTTCGATTACCAGTCCAATACCTTCTATTTTAAATTTTCTGTTTTTCCAACCTTTTCCCCCCAATTTTCTCCCCTAATCTAGTCGTGTCCAATTACCCTGATTGCATCCTCCACTGATTCAACCCTCCACCGCTGACTGAGGACGCCTCTCAATTGACACACGCCCCCTCCGACACGTGCTCAGTCTCTTCTTTTTATCTTTATCTTTATATACTTTATTTGTCATTTATACAACAGTTAGTTCCGACCTTACAATCTGATTGGTTGAGAAGCGTTCTAACCGTGCTGATATTCGTGACAACAGCACGGCCTTTTCACACCACAACTGTATTACTCCGCTGACGCGTTGCCAGTAACGGCAAGCTTCATGCACACAAACGCGCACGCAGGCGACAGAGACTTTATTCCCGATCTCGTTTTAAATCCGTTATCTGATATACAATCTAGTGCACTATGTAGGGAACATAAATCCACGATCTGATACACAATCTAGTGCACTATGTAGGGAACATTAATGTGTTTGTGACACGAACAGTTAGCTTAATAGCCCAGTTAGCAGCTCCTAAGAGTTCTGTTATCACCCATAATCCTTTGGTGTGTGTGAGAGCTTTTTTATTTCTTTTTTTCCCTTCGGAGGTTCTTGCCTTTTTCTTCTTGTTCTTCTTACCTCCCTGAAATGAGTTTTTGCAACTTGGGATGTCTGCTTTATAGTGTTAAACTTTATATTTGTTGTGGAACTACTTTTTGGCGGAAGGTATTGTCAAGCATATTTATTATGAAATTCAGGGCTTCTTTGATTTATTTTCATTCTTTATTTTGTAAAAACTGTTGTATAAAAGCAATAGAACACTTGAGGTCGTGTGTTATCGCGAATAACATCACGGCTGTGATGATCTACAGCACTCACCTTCGGCTCGTGCCTGCGACCAAATCACAGTTGTGATGTTATTCGCGATAACACACGACCTCAAGTGTTCTATTGCTTAAATATACATATACATTTGTACAGTACAATAAAAGTCAGCCATCATATGGCGCCCCTGGAGCAGACAGGATTAAGGGCCTTGCGCAAGGACCCAACAGTGGCTGCATAGCAGAGCCTGGATTTGAACCGCCAATCTTCCGGTTGACAGCCCAAAGCTCTACTGTCCTTTGACTCAATCTCGAGCCATGGCAACTAGATGGATGAACGATCTATAGGAATATCGATCCCGTGCAAGTCTAGATAGGTCCATCAGGGTCTTCTCTGCCGTTATTGTGATTGTGTCGAGCCATCGAGTTGGTTTTCCTCTTCGCCTTGTTCCTTCTATTCTTCCGACCATGATGTCCTTCTCCAATGGTCTCTCTCTTCGTATGATGTGTCCAAAGTAGGCAAGTCGTAGCTTAGTGATCCTTGATTCGAGTGACATGTCTGGCTTGATTTGTCTGCCATGATCCGACTTGCCCCTAAACTCTATGAACAACAGCCAATCGTTGTTCATGCAGCCGCCCAGCCCAGACGGATGGCATAGCTGAGATTCGATACGATGTATTCGAAATCCCAACTCTGGTGTGGTAGCGTATTTTACCGCTGCGCCACCTGAGCGGCCTAGTCCATATATATATATATTCCATATATATCAGTGTTTGCTATATACTGTATATCCTGTATGGCTTGCCATAATACATGCATAATACCTGCAGCCCATGGGGGGGCAGTGAGGAGGGTGGTTGAGTTCATGTCGTGGAGGGGCCCCCATCTGCCATGGGCCCCAGTGCACCTGCCCCCCCTGCACCCCCTGTAGTTAGTCCAGTACCATTTTTCTTTTAACAAAGCTGAATTTCACTGGACTGTTCTTGATGGATGGTTGACTGTTCTTGATGGTTCTTTGATGGATTTGGGAAGCATCTGTGGTCCTCACATCACTTCTCTTTTTGATTTCATCATCTCTATTCATCAGAAACACTCATTTCAGGACGGGCGGCTCAGACGGAGCTGTTTTTCTCTCTGTACGATCTGCTTGTCACTTCCAGGCTGCCCGCGTGCTTCTTTCTCCTGAGGGAATCTGGCACAGCTACGATCCAGGAAAACAGAGCGCGGGTGGCGTAATTGGCCCTGGGAGAGAGCAGAGGAACGAGAGGAGCCGTATTGCTCTCCTCACACGCCCTGAAACCTTCCTTTTAAAAATACAGACACGCCGTGATCTTAATCTGAAGTAACCAAGCGTCCGCAGACATCATCCTCAAACTGTGACATCATCACCCGGCTCTGATTTCAGCCAGCAGGCGTAAACAAGAATAAACCACACGGCAGATGGACGCACCCGGTGCTAATCACTGTACGCTAATTATACAATATAAACCCAATTCCTCAGAAAAAACTCTGAAACAGGTGCAGGAAAACTGTCAATAAAAACAGGCAGTTGTGACAGAAGCGTGTTTATCATTGTGTAGCTGTGAATGTCATTTTTTCCATTCTTGTTTGATAAACTTCTTTAAATACTTCTGGGGAATTTGGAGGCCCAGTCAACACCTCAAACTCATTGCTGTGCTCCTCAAACCGTTCCTGAAGCATTTTTGCTTTGTGGCAGGGCGCATCATCCTGCTGAAAGAGGCCACAGCTATCAGGGAATACCGTTTCCATGAAAGGGTGAACATGGTCTGCAACAATGCTTAGGTAGGTGCTACGTGTCAAGAACATTGCCCAAAGCATCGCACTGCCTCTGCTGGCTTGCTTTCTTCCCATAGTGCATCCTGGTGTCAAGTGTTCCCCAGGTAAGTGACGCACACGCACCCGGCCATCCACGTGATGTAAAAGAAAATGTGATTTATCAGACCAGGCCACCTTCTTCCACTGCTCCGTGGTCCTGTTCCGATGCTCACGTGCCCGTTGTTGGCGCTTTCGACAGTAGACAGGGGTCAGCATGGGCACCCTGACTAGTCTGCGGCTATGCAGCCCCATACACAACAAACTGTGTTGCCCCGTGTATTCTGACACCTTTCTATCAGAACCAGCATGAACTTCTTCAGCAGTTTGAGCTACAGTAGTTTGTCTGTTGGATGGGACCACACAGGCCAGCCTTCGCTCCCCACGTGCATCAGTGAGCCTTGGCCGCCCATGACCCTGATGCCGGTTTACCACTGTTCCCTTCTTGGACCACTTTTGATAGATACTGACCACTGCAGACCGGGAACACCTCACAAGAGCTGCAGTTTTGGAGATGCTCTGACCCAGTCATCTAGTCATCACAATCTGGCCCTCGTCAAACTCGCTCAGATCCTCACGCTCGCCCATTTTTCCTGTTTCTAACATCAACTTTGAGGATAAAATGTTCACTTGCTGCCTAATATATCCCCCCCACTAACAGGTGCCATGATGAAGAGATAATCAGTGTTATTCACTTCACCTGTCAGTGGTCATAATGTTATGCCTAGTCAGTGTATACATACTATTATTCACTGCTGCTTTGACACCCAACTCCTTAATCCACATTGACCCTCAGGAAACTGATTGACTGTCTGATGAAACAACAGTATGCAACAGAAACCCATAGAAATCTGGGACGTTAAGTGTCCTGGGAGAGAGTTAAAAAAAAGTTTAAAAGAAGGACAGACCTGGGAAAACCGGGACCCTGTCCCTGCGGTGCCACCGGCTGGGCGTTCAACCGTTCGTGTCTGAGTGAGAGAAAGGTAGTTGTCTATCTGCTACTGCAAGAGCAACTTCTACTGTACTGCTCTTGATGATTTCTACTGGAAGATTCCGCCAATGGTTGGAGTAAATAAGCAGCCGGCAGCTTTAAACGTAACAGGGGACGTGTACCAGCCTGGCACCTCTTTTCAGGCAGCATTTATCGAGAGAGTGCACAAAGAAATTTATTATATCCAAGCAACAAATTGTAAAGGCAAATGAAAGAACGTTTTTTCCAGGATTTCACCATCTACAGTCCATGACATTATTAATCTCTCGTGTGTAAAGAGCAAAGCTGAAAACCAGACTGCAGACTGCACTGCACTCAAAGCTCATCAACCCCTCATCAGTCAGAAAGGAAACAAGGTGAAGGACAAAATAAAGGATGGTGGCTTACCTGAGTCTGAGCTGGCTGATGCGACAGGCATTTTTGGACGGGTGGTTCAGGACTTGTGGCCTTTCTGAAGAAGGAAAAGAGAAAAATGAATAAAATAAGGAATAAAACTTAAGTTTTAAGTGCTACTGAGTTTGTTTGAATCTGATTTCTGGACTGAGACGGTCAGATTGGATTGCATTGTTTTTTTGTTTTTTTCCCTTTTTCTCCCCCTTTAGCGCATCCAATTGTTCAGTTTGCATCGTGCTTCCTCTCTGTCTATGCCGAACCCCGCCCTGACCGAGGAGATCGAAGCTAACCCCTATCCCCTCCGAAACATGGGCAGCAGCCGGATGTATTTTTGCCACCCACACACTGATGAGTGTGGCGCCACCTAGCGTTGCATGCGGAGAGACACACCCTGTGCACTCTTCCTCATCTCTGTGCAGGCGTCTCTAATCAGCCGGCAGAGGTCGTAATCGCATTCTGACAGAGAGAGACCCACATCCGGTTCTTTGTCCCACCCCCCAACTGAGCAACCGGCCAATCGTTGCTCATACAGCCACTCAGTCTCGAACCGGTGAGGCAGAGCTGGATTCGATACGAGGTACTCAGAATCCAGCTCTGGTTGCAGCGTGTGTCTCTACCGCTGCGCCACCTGAGCGGCTGGATTGCATTGGTTAACATCTGAGATGTGCAACCACAATGACAACCTGCTGCTTAGTCCATTCAGACCCTGAGTTCTGCAAACAGCAGAGGAACAGCAGTGGGAAATTGGAAAGGCAAAAAGCAAACATGCATTTGGACAGTGCAGGAGTCTAATGCGCAGGCCTTACATCAACGGGACACAAGCTGCCCGGCCGGGCACTCACCAGAAAGCGGGAGAATTTACCCCATGTCGCTGCTCAGGTGGCGCAGCGCTAAAAACACACGCTGGAACCAGAGCTGGGATCTCGAATACATCGTACCGAGTCTCAGCTCTGCCTGTCAACTAAGGCTGAGCGGCCACGTGAACAACGATTGGCCTGTTGTTCAGATATGAGCGGGACTAAGCCGGGGTCTCTCTCTCATGACTGGTGCAGTTATGACCTCTGCTGGCTGATTGATGGCGCCTGCACAGAGATGAGAAAAAGAGTGCTCTCAGGGTGTGTCTCTCCATACACAACTCTGAGCTGCACTGCACTCGTAAAAGTGTAGGTGATAAGATGCATACGGCTGCTGTCCACGTATCGCTCCCCACGTGCATCAATGAGCCTTGGCCGCCCATGACCCTGTCGCCAGTTTACCCCTGTTCCTTCCATGGACCACTTTTGATAGATACTGACCACTGCACACCGGGACACACTCCACAAGAGCTGCAGTTTTGGAGATGCTCTGACCCAGTCGTCTAGCCATCACAATTTGGTCCCTGACAATTTGGTCCCTGCTTGCACAACTACTGCCTGGTCAACATCATGAGCCTCATGAACCAAACTACCATAATGTGCTCCCTAATCCCTTCGGACCCTGAGTTCGGTCCGTCTGGTCAGAAGTTCCTGAGAACGGTTGGGCTTCAGGGTACGATCTGTGGTCCTAACAATGAGGGTCTTATGAGGGTTTTTTTTCTCCCAATTTAACGTAGCCAATACGCTGCTGGGGACCCCGAAGGCGTCCAAGGAGGGTGTTTATTTGCCTGACAAATGCATCCTCTGATGTGTGCGCAGCCCACCAATCAGTCCACCAGTTTCTTCTTATTGTGACCCATACTTAGATGGATTTGCACGTGAGGTCAGCTTCGCGTACAGAGAGCCACGCCCCGATTTCTGCACTCCTCCACTTTCTGTACAGGCGCCCCAGGCAACCAAGGTCCTTACACAGTGTTAATAACCCCACCGCTTAGTCCTGTCTTTCCCTCCCAGCAGACTGGAAGCCAATTTTGTCTTCCGCAGGCAATTGTGGGCGCCCAGCTGACCGGTAACAGAGCCGAGATTCGAACCCCAGAGCTCAGATCATCCTGCTGCGCCACCTTGGCACCAGAGGGTCTAACGTTTGATTCGAGTGAGCTTACTGCGATATAGACAGGAGAGGTAAAGGCAGAAGAACGTCGTATGACTCGTGCTGATTCAAGACGTCTGCAGATGGCAGGAAGTTCAGGGTTTATGCCGGAGCATCTGCCGGTCTGTCACAGCTCCACTTTAAGGGAAGCGAACATATGCTGGGTAGGACAACTGCACAGTGAAAGGAAGTGAGGACGGTGCAGTTGATCTGATGATGATGATGATGACGCTCTTCCTCTTTCCATTTATGGAGCGCAGAACTGGCTGAGTATTTCAATGCTGACAGAACAACATGAACAAGGGAGCTTGATAATCGGGTCTCTGCGGTGGCTCAAGAAGGGTCTGGATGAAGAATAACCTCGCTGCTGCAACAGTGACTCCTACTGTCGGGTTCAGGCACAGACACAAGTGGTGGAGGAATACAGAGAGAACGATCACGCATTATAACCTGAGGGTCTTTGATAAGGACCCAATTATTATGGGAGTACACACCGACAGCGGTCCGAGGAGGGACGAGCCACAAACCGCTGACAGGTTGTTGGGCGGCCAAGACTTATAGATGCCAGAGAGCCTGGTACTGACCGACAGAAGATCTACTGTGGATCAAACTGAAGATCATTTTAATCCTGGTGAGGTGAATGTGTGACATCACACAGTGCATCAAACCCTCCAGTCAGAGTACCAATGCTACCTCCTGTCCACAGTAGAAAGCACCTATAATGGGCATGCAGGCATGTGGACGGTCAGGCACATGTGCTGACCCATAGAAGAATATAACTTGTATAGAACTTGAAGGACCAGCTCGTGACGTCCTGGTACCAGATACCACAGGACAACCTCAGCAGTCTTGTGGAGTCCATGTCTCAGCAGGTCAGAGCTGATTGGTGTACAATTCAAGTAAGATGAACCAAAATGTTTGTGCTAAACGTTACTGCAGTTTTACATGTGAATGATAATACTGTGTGCAGCTGTGTTTGCATGTGTAAATGTGTGTGTGTGTGTGTGTGTGTGGGTATGGAGCAAGCTGGCACTCAGCTGGGGGTATAGAGCTGGAAAAAAGTTTTGGAACCACCGTGTTAGCGGGATTGTAAATACGTGTTCACACTCAGTCTCCTACGTACATAATTACACACACATAAGCATGACTTTAATTATAGTTCACACCATATAGACACCTACCAGACATGTAAACACACACACACACACACACACACACACACAGATCCCAGTAAAGCTTTTAACCACCGACGACAGACAACTGTGTCTATTACAGTGTGTCATTTTGTATAAAAGTGTTTAGTGGTTTTCATCATCCTTTTTGTCGTCTGTTCATAACAATTTGGTCCTCATGGAAGGCCCTCAGGTCTTTATGCTGATCAGATAGATAGATAGACAGACAGACAGACAAACAGATATATTATATATATATAGATAGACAGACACACAGACATAGTAATATATATATATATATACAGTGCCTTGCAAAAGTATTCAGCCCCCTTGAACTTTTCAACCTTTTGCCACATTTCAGGCTTCAAACATAACGATATGAAATTGTAATTTTTTGTGAAGAATCAACAACAAGTGGGACACAATCGTGAAGTGGAACGAAATTTATTGGATATTTTAAACTTTTTTTAGAAATAAAAAACTGAAAAGTGGGGCGTGCAATATTATTCAGCCCCCTTGCGTTAATACTTTGTAGCGCCACCTTTTGCTGCGATTACAGCTGCAAGTCGCTTGGGGTATGTCTCTATCAGTTTTGCACATCGAGAGACAGAAATTTTTGCCCATTCTTCCTTGCAAAACAGCTCGAGCTCAGTGAGGTTGGATGGAGAGCGTTTGTGAACAGCAGTTTTCAGCTCTTTCCACAGATTCTCGATGGGATTCAGGTCTGGACTTTGACTTGGCCATTCTAACACCTGGATACGTTTATTTGTGAACCATTCCATTGTAGATTTTGCTTTATGTTTTGGATCATTGTCTTGTTGGAAGATAAATCTCCGTCCCAGTCTCAGGTCTTTTGCAGACTGCAACAGGTTTTCTTCCAGAATGGTCCTGTATTTGGCTCCATCCATCTTCCCATCAATTTTAACCATCTTCCCTGTCCCTGCTGAAGAAAAGCAGGCCCAAACCATGATGCTGCCACCACCATGTTTGACAGTGGGGATGGTGTGTTCAGGGTGATGAGCTGTGTTGCTTTTACGCCAAACATAACATTTTGCATTGTGGCCAAAAAGTTCGATTTTGGTTTCATCTGACCAGAGCACCTTCTTCCACATGTTTGGTGTGTCTCCCAGGTGACTTTTTATAGATATCTTTGAGAAATGGCTTTCTTCTTGCCACTCTTCCATAAAGGCCAGATTTGTGCAGTGTACGACTGATTGTGTCCTATGGACAGAGTCTCCCACCTCAGCTGTAGATCTCTGCAGTTCATTCAGAGTGATCATGGGCCTCTTGGCTGCATCTCTGATCAGTCTTCTCCTTGTTTGAGCTGAAAGTTTAGAGGGACGGCCGGGTCTTGGTAGATTTGCAGTGGTCTGATACTCCTTCCATTTCAATATGATCGCTTGCACAGTGCTCCTTGAGATGTTTAAAGCTTGGGAAATCTTTTTGTATCCAAATCCGGCTTTAAACTTCTCCACAACAGTATCTCGGACCTGCCTGGTGTGTTTCTTGGTCTTCATGATGCTCTCTGCGCTTTAAACAGAACTCTGAGACTGTCACAGAGCAGGTGCATTTATACGGAGACTTCATTACACACAGGTGGATTCTATTTATCACCATCAGTCATTTAGGTCAACATTGGATCATTCAGAGATCCTCACTGAACTTCTGGAGTGAGTTTGCTGCACTGAAAGTAAAGGGGCTGAATAATATTGCACGCCCCACTTTTTAGTTTTTTATTTCTAAAAAAAGTTTAAAATATCCAATAAATTTCGTTCTACTTCACGATTGTGTCCCACTTGTTGTTGATTCTTCACAAAAAATTACAATTTCATATCGTTATGTTTGAAGCCTGAAATGTGGCAAAAGGTTGAAAAGTTCAAGGGGGCTGAATACTTTTGCAAGGCACTGTATATACAGATAGATAGATAGATAGATAGATAGATAGATAGATAGATAGATAGATAGATAGATAGAAAGACAGGCAGACAGACAGACAGACAGACAGACAGACAGAGAGAGTGCCACTGTTGGGCCCTTGAGCAAGGCCCTTAACCCTCAATTGCTTAGACTGTATACTGTAGGTTGCTTTGAATAAAAGCGTCTGCTAAATGCCGAAAATGTAATATTTACACTAACTCTAACTATTTACATATATGGTATTAGGTCTAATAATAATAATAATAAGCACAAGAATGGGAATAACTAGATATGTAGTATAATAATAATATCTTGATCTTGATCTACATTCAGCACATGAACTATGATAAACGACCATCAGCACAATATCTAACAGATCCCTCACATGAACCGGTGCTACCAAATACTCATCACCAGGCACATTTTTAGGGGTGGTTTTAATGTTTTGGCTCATGAGTGTAAAGTGAAAGGCGTCAGACGAGAAACGGCTTCATATCATCCAGTAATATTGGCCTTTAACGAGCCAATTAAAGCGGAGACAGACGATCCAATAATAGACCTGAACAGACGTCTGAGATTTCATCTCTGCAATTCATGAAACGACTTTCTAATGTCTGTGCGGCATTTACATCAAATTGTTCTCGACAGGAAAATAACTCTATAACGACTCTCTCTCTCTCTCTCTCGCTCTCTCTCTCTCCGGAAACGTTCTCGGATGTTAAAGCATCGGCCGTCCTGTCATGTCACTTGACCAAGCAATCTCGGAGCCAGAAGGCGCAGCTGCCTGCGTGGGTGATTATACAGCGGGCGTGAGGTTCGGGTTCGATTACAGGTTTGATACGCGCTGGGGGTATGAGTTCTCATTAAGCATGTGGAAGAGGGAGAAAAATATCTGACATAGACAAGATGAGCATTGCTAGAAAGCAAGAGCTTTGAATCAGCGTCCATGACTGGTTTTCTTTAAAATGACGGGCTGGTAATCCAGGGCTCAACCATGAGCATGGGAATAAATCGAGGAACTCAGAAATTTGATGAACAGCAGAAGTGTGTGTGTGTGTGTGTGTGTGTGTGTGTTCATCCATCCATCCATGTAGTCCTTGGTCAGTGTGGAGAATCATGCAAGCAGCAGAGGAGCAGCAACGGGGAACTGGAAATGTTTAAAAAGCAGGCATTCAGGGCGTTTAGGATGCATAAAGGTAAAACATGTAAGGACACCAGAGCTGACATCTCTGCTACCGGCAGGCTGGGCGCCTACACAAACAATGATTGGCTTGTTCTTAATATAGGGGGGAGCCGGAAGGGATTCCTCATAACTGATGCAATTACGACCTCTGCTGGCTGATTGATGGCATCTGCACAGAGACGAGGGATAATGCGCTGATCAGGGTGTGGCTCTCCGTACATAAAGATGATCCACAAATGAACTCGGCTCATGCAGGTGAAAAGAAGCAGTCGGCTACTGCACACGTGTCGGATGGGGCGTGTGTTAGCCACAGCTCTACTTGGTCAGGAGTGGAGGTCAAAATCAGTAGAGAGGAAGTAAAATGCAATTGGGTCATTGGATGCAACTAGATTGGGAGAAAAATTGGAGGAAAATGCAAAAAATAAATAAATAAATCATGCACTCAGACAGTGCAGTAGTCTAATATGCAGGCCTTACAGCTACGGGACTCAACCTGCCTGGCCAGGCACCCAACAGAAAATTAGGGAATTGAATCCTTGACGCTTTCAGAACCAGCATGAGCCTCAGGAACCAAACTGCAGTGAGAATCATATCACAATAGGATCAATCTCAATACCTGAGACGTCTGGGTCACCACTGCAGAGACCTGGGTTCAAGTCTCTGGGTTCCATTGGCCTGGCCAGACATGTAATAAACCCAACTGCCTGTGTCTGGAAGTGGGAAAACCGCATGGGGAACCACTCCTGGTTGTAGGACAGCTCAGGCCTTGGGCACGTTGTGGTCCTCCATCACCCACTAGATGATTGAAGACTAGAAAATTGTCATTTTTTACCATCAGCTTACACTTAATCACCCAGAACAAAGAAGTGAAAACATGTTCTTAAGAATTATTTTAACATTAATTAACAGGATAATCTGCTAGCACACCAGCACAGAGATTCTGAGCTCTCGGGTTAGAATCTCGACTCTGCTACCGGTCGGCTAGGCGCCTCTAGCAGGCACAATTGGCCTCCAGTCTGCTGGGTGGGAAAGACCAGACTAAGTGGTGGGACCTTGGTTGCCCAGGGCGTCTGTACTGAAAGTGGACGAGCGCAGAGATCTGGGTGTGGCTCTCCATACGCGAACCCAACCTCACAAACAAATCCACCGAACTACAGAAGAATAAAAAATGGATTGATGGACTGCGCACATGTCGGAGGGGCTGTGTGAGGCGAATATACACCCTCCTTAGATGCCATCGGGGCCCTCTGTAGTGAATTGGCTATGGTACATTGGGAGAAAAGGGGGGTAAAATGCATCAAAAATTCATTTAAAAACTTGAGATCTTTTTGGTTAGCAATTACAGCTGCAAGTCTTCCAGGACACGTCTAAGCAAGCTTTGCATACCTGGATTTGTGCAGTTTATCCCATTCTTCATTATCCGTCCCTAAATTCTTACCAGTGTCTCTGTCCCTGCTACAGAGAAGAACGCCCATAGCATAATGCTACCACCACCATGTTTCAACACAAGGATGGTATTACACAGGTCATGTGCATGACTGTGTGGTATTCTGGCTGCACTGCTGCACTGTGGCAGAGAAGGAGGCGCTGCAGAGAGTGGTAAAGTCTGCACAGAGGACCATCGGATGCAGCTTACCACCCATCAGTGACATTTACTCAACCAGATGTAGGGAAAGAGCCACCTGCATCCTCCGTGACCCCACCCACCCTGCACACGGACTTTTCACCCCCCTTCCCTCTGGAAGGAGGCTGCGCTGCATCCAGGTAAAAACATCTAGACTGAAAAACAACTTCTACAGACATCCCAAGTTGCAAAAACTCATTTCAGGGAGGTACCCCCGGACCTCGACCCCAAGCCCTCCCCCGCCGCTAACTGAGCTACTAAGCTAACTGTTCGCATCACAAACATATTTATGTGTACCACATAGTGCACTAGATAGTGTGAAAGATAATAGATTTATGTTCCCTACAAAGTGCACTAGACAGTATATTAGATAACACATTTATGTTCCCTACATAGTGCACTAGATAGTGTATTACATAATTAATTATGTTCCCTACATAGTGCACTAGATAGTGTATTACATAATTAATTATGTTCCCTACATAGTGCACTAGATAGTGTATTACATAATTAATTATGTTCCCTACATAGTGCACTAGACAGTATATTAGACAATTGATTTATGTTCCCTACACAGTGCGCTAGATTGTATATCAGATAACGGATTTAATTCGCGATCGGGGAAAAAAGTCTGTGTCGCCTGCATGTGTGTGTGTGTGTGTGCGTGTGCGTGTGTGTGCGTGTGTGTGTGTGTGTGTGTCGCTCTTGTCCGCTCGTTCTAGATTCCGGGAGATTTTATCTGACTTGCAGGCATCAGGGAGCCGCTATGTATATGCAGGAGACTCCCGGAACTTCCGAGAGACTTGGGATGTCTGCTTCTATCTGAATTCAGTCAGACTGCTAAATTGTTTCACCCCCCATATACTGTCTGTGCACCTTATATAAACATTATACATTCTAACAACCTTATATAAACATTAAACAACCATATATAAACACTATACACACTGCCATACACTGAACACAACTGTCACTTGTCACTTGAACCATCTTGTGATTTGTTGCTGCTTAGTCTCGCTGCTATACTTTTAGCAATTATGCACTTTAGATCAACATAAGCTGCTGCAGTTCTTTGTGCAATACTTTAAAATGTAAATACTTTTTACTTGTACTTTTTTTCTTAGTTTCTTAGTTTATTTTATTTTTATACTAATCTTACATCTTAGTTTATTCTTATTTCATTCATGTCGCACACCGAGGCCTGGGTAACTGTATTTCGTTCTATCATGTACGTGGTGGAATGACAATAAAGCTGAGTCTGAGTCTGATAGTGCTCGCTGTTCATCTCATTAGACCAGAGAATCTTTTTCACATGTTGCCGGAGTCCTTCACATACAGGGGGCACAGCAAAGGGTCTGACTACTTTTAAATCCACAGTGTACAAGGTAACACCAAGGGCTTGAAATGAATGAATAAAATTAATAAAATCATCTGATTATGTTTATGAAAAGCTTGACTGGCATCCTGAAGCGGCCCTGCACTGCACCGGGAGTATTACCGGTGACGACCATGCAAACCGTATCCTAACTGTGACTAAAAATAACCATCCTGTCCCCCACGCGTTCCCTTTCTCATCACGTTACAGGGGAAACGGTCGTATCCAAGACAACCACGATGGCTTACATTACTCTCTTCTTTAACATGCATTCTTTCTCCCTTTTTTTCACCATGGCAACCAGAGAAAGTGTATAAAATAATTATAAGTTGGTGTGATTGAGGTGAAAAGACCTCCAGGCTTCAGTCTGTGGACTGTTTGTTTATTATGGTTTTAAGGTCATGGTTTACACTCATCATGACAGGGAAGCAACGGAGATGCAATCAAAGTACCTGGTGCTACTTGCTTTAGTCTTTGCATTACATTCATGCAGCCAGTTAGCCAGTACATCTTTACTGATTCACAGGCCTGACTGTATGACACACACTTATAAAGATGCGATTCAAACCAGTTGAAGTTTGGTAATGGAGTGAAAGTGAGGAACAGCTGTATGAACAGGGTGAGGGTGTAAAATTTTGGAAATGTAAAAAAAACAGATAGGTACACGGTCAGGGCAAGAGAACAAGTTAAAAGAACAACAATCCGGCCGCTCAGGTGGCGCAGTGGTAAAATACGCTAGCACACCAGAGCTGGGATTTCCAATACATCGTATCGAATCTCAGCTCTCCCATCCGGCTGGGCTGGGCAGCTATATAAACAACGACTGGTTGTTGTTCATACAGGGTGGGAGCCGGATAGGGACCTCATAACTGATGCAATTACGACCTCTGCTGGCTGATTACACAGGTCGAGAAATAATGAGATCAGGGTGTGGCTCTCCATACACAAAGCTGATCCGCAATGGACTCGCCTCGTGCAGGTGAAAAGATGCAGTCGGTACTGCACATGTGTCGGAGGGGGTGTGTCAGTTCACTCTCCTCACTCGGGGCGGGGGTCAGCACCAGTAGAGAGAAAGCGTAACGCAATCGAGTAAAAATTGGACAATCCTCAGGCAATCATGAAGGGCCTAGGAAGCGGACTAGCGGACAGTTTGTTGTTTAATGCTCCCGCAAGGCATCTTGGGAGAGAGAGGCTGGACTGATGGATAAAGAGTGACAGATAAAGAGACGTCATAATCTCAGGTTTGAACCCGAGACTCGAGACTGGGTCGGACATTTAACAGACGCCTTTATCCAAAGCGACTTACAGTAGTGTGACAGTACACAGTCTTAGCAATTGAGTGTCTTACTCAAGGGCCCAACAGTAGCAACCTGGCAGTGTTGAGGCTTGAACCATCGACCTTTTGATTACTAGTCCAGTACCTTAACCACTGGGCTACAACTATAGAGATGATCAAAAATAATACAGATTTCGTTTGATTTCATTTTTGGGTGGCGCACAACAGGCAGATGGTGCCAGTGTGCACAGGGAGAATTGAGTATATCCAAATTAGGACAATGCAACAAGAGAAAAGCTTTGAAATAATCTAAAATGCTTTATAAATATACCACAGCCGAGTTTTACCAGCTGTTCAGAGCTTTAGACCCACACACACACACACACACACACACACACACACACACACTGTGCTTCAGGCTTATTCACTACCTGGTAATCATTAGCTTTTACTGATGGGGTCTGATTAGGAGAATTTAAACGACGGCAATTTTCATTCATATTAATTTAAACACACCAGTGCACTGATTCCTTTCTCAGATCAAACAATATCATGAGCAGTTCATTTTAGCTTTTATTTAGCGAGAAAAAAGTTCATTATAAAATAAATTATGCACAAATTAAACAAAGAGGTCCAAACCCAGCACCTACTGAACCAGACCGAGACTGTTTCCAGGGAAACGACCCTGGAGGTTTGGGGTCAAGTGATGTTTATAAATGAGAGCCGGCAGCCGAAGGACCTGCACACAGCAGCTCACATCTGTACAGGCAAAAAACCATAAATAAATCTACACATGGTCCAGATCAAGAACAGACAGAAAACACTTATTTACACTTATTTAATGCCTTTTTTTTTCTCCCGATTTTTTAGCACGTCCAATTTTTACCCAACTGCGTTACGTTTCCTCTCTACTAGTGCTGACCCCGCCTCGATTGAGGAGAGCGAACTGACACACGCCCCCTCCGACACGTGTGCAGTAGCCGACTGCATCTTTTCACCTGCACGAGGCGTGTTCATATGTGGATCAGCTTTGTGCACAGAGAGCCACACCCTGATCAACGCATTATTCCTCAACGGCGTCAATCAGCCAGCAGAGTTCGTAATTGCATCAGTTATGAGGTCCCTATCCGGCTGTTGTTCATGTAGCCGCCCAGCCCATCCTATTTAACCCCTTTTGTTTCAGTTCTTTGTAAAAGAAATCCACTTTACATTTACATACAAAATGTCTATAGATATGAAAATAATACAGATTTTATTTCATTCACGTTTATTAACCGCTTCATCCTGGTCAGGGTTGTGCCAGGTTCTGATTCCACCGGGTAAACACTGGAAGCAAGACAGATATACTCTATACAGGGCAATAATCAATCGCTGGACTTCAGACATCCTGCCCCTTAAGCATAGCCAATCATGACTCATGACTGTGGACATGCCTGGCCGGCAATTAGCTTTTGAAGCCAGATGGGGAACAGACCCCTGTGCCTACAAACACATGATGATTTTACTTACATCTAATCTAACTTGCATCTAAAACATAATGGTTTAAATGCATGAACATATGCCTTTATTTATCATATATACAGATACATGCATTCTTTTTCTGTGTATCCTTGCTCGTTCGGAAGTCGGGGTCAGACCGCAGGGTCAGTCATTGTACGGCGCCCACGGAGCACAGAGGGTTAAGGACCTTGCTCAAGGGCCCAACAGTGGCTGCATGGCAGAGCTGAGATTTGAACTCTCAACCCACAAGGCTACCACTGTACCACTGGTTGCACGGTAGGCTGACACAGAAAGTCAGACCGACGGATAATTAAGTCAACAAATCAGAATTGTTCGAACACTACATGCCATGTACAAAACAGCACAGCTGGAACCCCACGCAGGAAATGGAAGCCCTCACATCTGGCTGGATTCCCGGACGAATGTCAGCGCTGTGGACCGCGTGGGACTCATTGCAGATGGTCGAATGTTTTGGAAACAAGTTCACTGAGAAAAACTTGATTTAGATTCTGTTGTTTAGACCTTTTGAGTCTAAGGAGACCCATGGGCTCTGTGCAGAAAGGCTAAAGGAGTTCCTCTACACCAAGCTCCTCAAATCACATCTCTTATCAGGCTGGAACAGGAAATGATCTTTCTCAAACGGCTGCCACGAAGCTAGAAGCATATTATTGATTTTATATGATTGTATCCACCTGTACGTCGAGTTCTTTGGGCCTGAGCTGATCTTAAATGGACCAAGAGACAGTTGTTGTTGTGACAAAGACTTAAAGGGGCATCTAGACTACGTAGATCAGTGAAAGGTATAAAAGCCAACATCCGTCCTGGTATGGTGACCTAAATATGTGTGAAGGTTCTCTTGACCCAGAGGAGAATATTGAAATATTAGAGCTACACATGCTGCCATCAAGGTGACGTCTTTTTCCAGGGAGTCCACTGTTATTAACAAGACAATGGCAGGCCTCATTCTGACTTCGTACGCGCAGAGTGTATGTGCTGGACTGGCCTGGCTGCAGTTCAGATATGGCTTCTATTAGAAATGTAAGGCGCATCATGAAGAGGAGAATCAGACGACGCGACCACGGACTGACGGAAGCAACAACAGACAAAGATTTCACTTGCAAAACTGCAACGATTAGTGTCCTCAGTTCCCAAACCATTTAAAAGTCTCATTAATGTGTAGCTGCAGACGTCAAACTCATGTGTAGAGTTTGCTTATATATACAAAATACAATAAAGTTGATCAGTTAAAAACATTAGGAATCTTTTCTTTCTACTTTCGTCAGTTAAATAAAGATTCAAGAGAATAAGATTTTTAGCATTTAGCAAACACTTTTATACAAAGCAACTAACAGTACTGTGACCGTATACAATCTAAGCAAGTCAGGGTTAAGGGCCTTGCTCAAAGGACCAACAGCAGCAACCCTCTGATTACTAGTCCAGTACCTTAACCGCTAGGCTACAACTGCCCGTCACAGATTCACATCACAGATTCTTCTCTTTATTGCATTTGACTAAATAACCTAACTTGAGGCGGCACAGTGGCGCTTTGGGTAGCACTGTCACCTCACAGCAGTAAGGTTCTGGGTTTCATTTACAGGTGGAGTGGTCCAGGTCCTTTCTGTGTCCTTTCTAGAGTTTGCATGTTCTCATCTTGTCCATGTGGGTTTCCTCCGGATGCTCCGGTTTCCTTCCACAATTCAAAGACATGCAGTCCAGGTTAACTGGAGATACAAAATATCCCCTTAGGTGTGTGAGTGTGTGTTGAATGTGTGTATGTGTGTGTGCCCTGTGATTAGGGTGGCCACATTCATAGTCACAAAAAGGAGGACATTACACCCCCAAAAGGAGGACGTCATCCCAGGAACAGGGGGGCATGATACTGCAACACACAGAATGAAACCAATTTGACCAATTTAAGCAAGAATTCTAAAACAAATCACCATGTTGTGTCTACTTTTGATATTTAAGTCTGTTCCTCGCTGCCTCCAAAAGTTTACTAATTGACTCAAGTAGAAGTGTATGTAGAACAGAGCGAGCGGGCGAAATTCAACCACCCAATCACAGACTAGCATTTAGAGGGCGGGACCTTCTGCGATTGGCCAGTGGTGGGCGAGCATTTGTTCTGACATGTACCTGAGCCAATGACAGATAATATTGATCAAAAATGTAACCAGTTCACACCAAAAGGAGGATTTTTAAGTGTCCGTCCTAGCGTTGCATGGGCGGAGGACTGGCAGCTGAAAAACCGGACTGTCCGACCTAAAGCCGGACGGCTGGCCACCCTACCTGTGATGGACTGCTGACCTGTCCAGGGTGTTTCCTGCCTTTCGTCCGGTGAATCGAACCCACGGCGACCCCGAATATGATAAAGCGGTGGTAAAACTGACAATGAATGAATAAATAAATGCCCTAATTTAGGAGAGGTGACCATATACTTCTTTCCATGTAATGTCTGTTGACTCACTTGGTAATTATAGTGTATTAAATACTTCCATTGACATCAAAATAACAGAAATACCAACGATCTTTCATTTAAAAAAGTACATTATCAGACGTAAAAATAAACATTAAATATATTAAACATGCAGTTTTATTAAGGAGTGACGTCAAATCAGTTACAAACGTGCGGTTTCCATGAGATAGCATATGGTTGCTAGGTATGGTGTGTGGTGTTTTACATGGTTGACAGAGTTTGCAAACACAAACACACACAGACACTACACACACAAACACTGCACAAACACACACAGGCACCGCACCGCATCAGGACCAGCCTCCCCTGAATTCAATCAACATTAATAAAATTATAGCACTTCAAAAAGAAAAGTACTTGAGTTATTGGAGAAGCCAAACACAAGCACAGAGTAAAATGCTGTTTGTTATTCGACAGTACACTGATTACCTGAGTACAGTGACTGACACCAAACTCAGAACCACACTGACTAAATACAGACTCAGTGCTCACAAGCTGGCCATCGAGACCGGACGCTACAAGAACTGCTGGCTGCCCACGGAGGAGTGTGTACACAGTGCAACACCAACACCACAGAGACCGAGCTGCACTTCTTAACTGAGTGTCCAAAATACACTCACACACGGGAGGTGTACTACAAAACATTTCAGAAACTTCACCCAGAATTCTGCTCCCTCACCAACAACCAGAAACTCTTCATCATGCTGGGAGAGGAGAAGAAGAGCAGCAGCAGTAGCGGCTCAGTACGTATCTGCTTGCAACAATCTGAGAGACACGGACTGATCCACCCAAACACAAGAACAGCCCTGATGGACCCACACAGTGATAACGTTTGTTTTGTACATCTGTTTTTATTCTATTTTTATTTTATGTTTCTTTTTTAAATGTTATATTTTCCTAAAATTCTTTCTTTTTGTATATTTATATAAATGTCTTTATAATGCTTTGGCAATACTGTAACCACCACAACAGTCATGCTAATAAAGCTCCTTGAATTGAATTGAATTGAATTGTTTGCAATGTGGTTGTTGCTTTTTTGGAGGTAATTGTTGGTGTGTTGCTATGTGGTTGCTATGACATCTCTGTTGGTTGCTAGGGTGTTGCTAGGTTGCTATTTCAGGTGGTTGCTGCCGATCGCTGAGTCGATCCTGAATCGACTCCTAACATGACTCACTGAAATCACTATCGCCTGGCAACAGGACACGCCCCCTGACAACACCGTCTATACTACCCTACTATGTAGTATGTACTACCCGCTCACCGAGAGCACTATATGACCATACTGTTTAGTAAGCTAGTATGCGGATTGTGCAATATTCCTAACGTTGTGTTCTTTACACCATTTTAACTCGATAGAATCACAGCATGAGGTGGAAAACACTCTATAAAATCATAACCTGACATTTTCTGTATTTTAAAAGAATCTATTTAAGCCGTTTAAAGAAAATGCGACCTACCGGTGATGCAGCTCTTCTCCAGGTTGAGAGATGCAGACTTGGTTGCCAGATTGGTGCGGCTATTATCCCGCACAATGCGCACGTTTAAATCCCGTCTGATGTCTGTTAATAAATCAAACCCAATTCTAAATATTGATCCCGATATTGTGATCCAGTGTTGTTCGGAAAAGCCAAATTTATGTAGAGGAACAGCAGCCCCGACCACACACCACTGAAACAAACGTAATGAATTTGCTCAGCCCGCTGCTGGAGTCTTAAAGCGGCAACCAACGCTGTGGGTCCCACCGGGAATTTCTGCTGCATTAAATATGCAGTGATGCCGCGCTCAGATCTGTTGCTGCTTTAAGAAAACCTGACAGCACACGACACTGTAGCCTGAAGTGTCATTAATGTTTAAATATAACTAGTCCAAAGACATGCATTCAAGTAAATTGGAGATACAAAAGTGCCCTCAGATGTGTGTGTGTGTGTGTGTGTGTGTCGTGAAGGTGGGAATGTGTTTGTGTGTCTGCCCTGTGATGGACTGGCGCCCTGTCCAGGGTGTTACTGTGAGCCTTGCACCCTGTCCAGGGTGTTTCTGTGTGCCTTGCGTCCTGTCCAGGGTGTTACTGTAAGCCTTGCACCCTGTCCAGGGTGTTTCTGTGTGCCTTGCGTCCTGTCCAGGGTGTTTCTGTGTGCCTTGCGTCCTGTCCAGGGTGTTTCTGTGTGCTCTGCGTCAGGGTGTTTCTGTGTGCCTTGCACCCTGTCCAGGGTGTTACTGTGAGCCTTGCACCCTGTCCAGGGTGTTTCTGTGTGCTCTGCGTCAGGGTGTTACTGTGAGCCTTGCATCCTGTCCAAGGTGTTACTGTGAGCCTTGCACCCTGTCCAGGGTGTTTCTGTGTGCCTTGCGTCCTGTCCAGGGTGTTTCTGTGTGCCCTGCGTCCTGTCCAGGGTGTTTCTGTGTGCATTGCGTCCTGTCCAGGGTGTTACTGTGAGCCTTGCACCCTGTCCAAGGTGTTTCTGTGTGCCTTGCGTCCTGTCCAGGGTGTTACTGTGAGCCTTGCACCCTGTCCAGGGTGTTTCTGTGTGCCTTGCGTCCTGTCCAGGGTGTTTCTGTGTTACTGTGTGCCTTGCACTCTGTCTGGACAGGCGTCCCACCAGAATGTCTAATAGTGTGTCACCGCATTGCTGCTGCAGTAGTGACTCCTGACGTCTGTTCAAAGCACCTGAACATGTGGTGGAAGAATACTTCAGTCTATCATAATCCTCCTTATGCGTTCCGGCTCTTTCCACACCCTGGACACCACCGATGGCTGGTAAAAAGAAGAACCCGATGGCTTCACACGTGTTGAAGAAGGCAGGTGCTAGTCTGCAGTCCTCTTTGGTCAGCATGGATGTTGTTCATGAGGTTAGAGGTTGAGACTGAGGTGGGAAGCAGCGGGGGGACTGGGTATGACTAAATGTTTAATCAGACAGTACAAGGGATCATTATAATGCAAATCAGCAGGAACTTGGGTGCTTATGAATTTAATTGGAAAATGTGAATGTGAGTATCACATAATTTAGAAACTTGTGCTATAAAGGGTCTAATTTCACCCAGCGGGATACAGAGCTGATTGGGCACAATCGTCTAAATTATTAAATTAATTAATGCCGGACATTTTATTGCCTCAAAAAAGTTGAGAACAAAGTTAATTGTGTAATTGTGTCCCGAAGAACATTTCTGTTTGATCTGCACTGTGCAACAATATGCTGGAGCAGCTTTGTTGTTTACATATGTATAGTCACTGTAGTTTGTATTTATTGGATATTTATGCATTATTAATTGATTTTATAGTGAAATGGGTGGAATAATTATGATCTGGTGAATCAGTCAATTAGTTTTACATACACTATTTGGTCACAAAGTATTCGGACACCAGTCCATGAGCTTGCTGGACATCCAGTTATATAAACAAATGGTATTAAAATAGAGTGACCACTGTGTGATCCTTTCAGCTACAGCAACAGCCTGAACATCTGAGACGGCTTCTCACAAGACTGAAATATGTCTGTGAGAATTTGTGCTCATTTAGTCAAGAGAGTATTTGTAGGCAAGTAAACACACAATCGAACATTTACACCTTACTCAGTCTTGGGGCGAATAGGAGCCAATCCACCTTCTGCATGCTTTTGGGCGGTTATAGAATGCTGGAATACCTGGAGAACAGTACATGCAAAATTGCTCAAAGACTCGTGGCTGGGATCAAACCCTGGTCCCAAGGACCCATGTTAATGTGTGACACCCACCTAACCAGCTGCACCACTGTGCCACTCCAGTAACATGTAATATATTATTATTTTTAGATATAACCTAATATGATAGCATTCTAATATAACTATCTTATCCTGGTCAGGGTCTTGGTGGGTCCTCTTTCTCTCACGTACAGTCTTTTACAGCAGCCGTGTACAGAAATACACTGAAGAGGAACAAAAAAAAAAACCCCCACTGATGAGCCAGTTAGAAATTAGATGGCTCCATCTCTTGGTAATAGAATGTAATAGCACTGAGAGTCAAACTCTAAGCCAAACATTTCCTCTGATCGGGTGTGCGGGGTGTAGAGGTGCACTCTTCAGAAATATCTGTTCACAAGATCACAACAAGAGCACAGTTCGCAAATCTGAAGGATGAACGAAAATAAATCCGCATCAAGTCCAGGGAATAAAATGATCAGATATCAGTATTCAGTGATCCTGGAATAATCCAAACCTCCTCACTGTTGTGTAAGTCTGACCAGCAGCTGCAGAAAATACTACTGCACCTAAAGATAGATAGACAGATGGAAAGATAGACAGACATATAGACAGACAGACAAACAGATAGATAGACAGACAGATAAGCAGAAAGACAGACATAGAAAGATAGATAAAAAAAAGACGGATAGACAGATAGATATATAGACAGACATAGACAGACAGGCAGACAGATAGACATACAGACAGACAGCTAGACAGACAGACACAGACAGAAATAAAGACAGATAGAGATACAGACATATAGACAGATAGATAGATATGCAGACAGATAGATAGATAGATACTTTATTTATCCCAAAGGAAATTATATATATATATATTTGATAGAAAAAAGAAGGTTCTACCCGTCTGTAGGTGTAAGTAATTACAGACGTTTTAACCAGGGCTGTGTGTTGGGCTGTGTGTTGGAATTTCTGGGTTCACAAAGGGTGTTTTTGTTCACTGTAGATAGATGTACCTAAGATAATGAACACTTAATGTGTCTATAAGAGTTTAGGATGCTTGAGGAAGTCAAACCACCGTTCAACATTTATTCATTCTTTATTATTCTCAATCATGTGAGTAACAAATTATTTACAATTTCCGCTTCACAAAAACTAAATCATTTAGAGAGTAAAAGAGAGAGACTGTTGAGACTGAGACTGTTCAGATGTTGCTCTGGCCATTGGGTATAAACGGGAGGACGGTGATGGAGGGATCAGCATGAAGGACAGAGCGCAACACACGCCTACAGAGAGGTGATCACCAGCCCAAAGTGTCGTCCATTCTGGAATTAAAACACATCTGGATTAGTTCAGATATTATCAGAATTATAGATATTCTGTAACTCAGTATAGGACAGGGGGTGAAGGTGTTACCTGGGACAAATATTACTACAAATTATTATACAGCTTTTTTCTTTAAAACAGAGGAGAACATACAAATAGATGTTTTTTTTAAATGGTCCATATTCAGATACACTAACTTTGAAATTCGTGTTTTAATCATGCTCTTTTCCTTAAAGCGCTCCACAAAGGATTGCCAAGCACATGAATCCCCACAGAATTTGGATGCTTATCACAGCCTTAAACTTTACTGATGCTTTATAGAAAGTTCTAGAGTGCAGACTGTGAAGTAGATCTCCACCTCCTTCATTCCTACTGCTAGTTTGTTTGTTTATTAGGATTTTAACGTCATGTTTTACACTTTGGTTACATTCATGACAGAAACGGTAGTTACTCATTACACAAGATTCATCAGTTCACAGGGTTATATAGAACACAGTCCTGGACAGTTTAGTGTCTCCAGTTCACATCACTTGCATGTCATTGAACTGTGGGAGGAAACCGGAGCACACAGAGGAAACCCACACAGACACAGGGAGAATATGCAAACTCCACACAGAAACCACCCAGAACCTTCTTGCTGTGAGGCGACAGTTCTACCCACTTAGTCACCATGCCGCTTACAGTAGAAAGCACTACTGGAGTGGTTCTGAAGTCAAGCGATGGTTCTACTCCTCAATTTCCATTATTTTGTACATCTCTTGAATTATAAATGTATTTGGAACGTGTTGCATGTTGCTCTGCTTTTGTATTGGAACCACCTGATTCCAAGCCACCAAAAACATCCACCACCGGCACCAGCACCAGCACCATTACTATAACCAGCATCACCACCAGCACCATACACTGTTACTCAACCAGCCAGCAGAAGAAGATAAATCACAGCATGAATTCATTCATTCATCTTCAGTAACTGCTTTTTCTTGATTGGGTGGGACTAAACTCTGGGTGTAGGGTGGAACACCAATCCTTCCTGTGGTCTGACACACACTCAGCAAATCAGAGCAGCCAATCCACCTTCAGCAGCATTGCACTAACACACAGGTAAGGAAACACATGTACCCAGGTTCTCAGGACTCTGGATTAGTGCAGTACCAACAGTACCTGCTGTAACATCATGAAAGAGACTTCTCACAAAACGTACCACATACTGGGGTGTGAGAACTTCTATTGCTGTGCGATATTTAGAAACACAAAAGCTGAAAGTTGAGCCGATCAGGTGGCGCAGCGGTAAAACACACTAGCACACCAGAGCTGGGATTTCAAATACATCGTATCGAATCTTAGCTCCACCATCCGGCTGGGCTGGGTGGCTGCATGAACAACGATTGGCTGTTGTGCATCCAGGTAGGGAGCCGGATAGGGACTCCTCATAACTGAGGCAATTACGACCTCTGCCGGCTGATTGATGGCGTCTGCACAGAGTTGAGGAATAATGCGTTGATCAGGGTGTGGGTCTCCGTGCACAAGGCTGATCCACATATGAACTCGCCTTGTGCAGGTGAAAAGATGCAGTCGGGTTCTGCTCACGTGTCGGAGGGGGCGTGTGTCAGTTGGGTCTCCTCATTCAGGGGCGGGGGTCAGCACCAGTAGAGAGGAATCATAACGCAAGTGGGTAAAAATTGGACGTGCTAAAAAACGGAAGAAAATGCATTAAAAAAAAGCTGAAATTTGGGACGGTCCCGGGTAATGAGGGACCTCGTTACTCACCGTGGTCTTACATCCTGTTCATCGTTACCGAAGAGCAGTTCGGCGATCTCGACCTCTGGACTGGATCTCTTCCCATATCTGAAACACAGAGACGTAAATTTACATTTACATTTTCAGCACTTAGCAGATGCCTGTATCCAAAGCGACTTATACAGTCTGAGCAACTGAAGGTTAAGGGCCTTGCTCAAGGGCCCAACAGCAGCAACCTGGCAGCAGCGGGGCTTGAACCAGCAACCTTTTGATTACTAGTCCAGTACCTTAACTGCTGGGCTACACCTGCCCTGTAAATGAAGAAAAAAAAAAAAAAAAAAAAACTCTCAAACTAATTTTTTTAACCTGGTCAGGGTTGTGGTGGGTCCGGTTCACTGGGCGAACGGTAGGAAACACACCAGTCCATCACAGGGGACACGGACACGGACACGGACAGACACACACACACACACACACACACACACACACACACACACACACACACACACACACGGCAATTTTGTATCTCCAATTAACCTGACTGCACGTCTTTGGACTGTGGGAGGAAACCGGAGCTACTGGAGGAAACCCACACAGACACAGGGAGAACATGCAAACTCGGACCATTCCACCAAACCCAGGACCTTCTTCACAACCAGCACCGCCCCAAGCACAGACAATCACTATCGCAATAATTATATGGTTTTAAATCTGCACTCATTTAAAGTAAACTTGAAGCACATGTACAGTACAATTAAATTCTTTATGTTTGTTCCCTTATATGTTTGGAAGCCGGGGTCAGAGCGCAGGGTCAGCCTCTGTACTGCGTTCCTGGAGCTGTGATTGGAACCCACAACCTTCCGATGGATAGCCCAGAGCTCTAAACACAAAGCTACCACTGCCGAGTGTGTACTAGGGCGAAGGAGTCAAATAATGTGGTGTAACATTACTGCGAAGCACCGGGATGTTTAGTTTTCATCAATTGCTTTATCCTGGTCAGGGTCACAGTGGGTTCAATTGCACTAAATGCAAGGCAGGAATACTCAGGATCCATCGCAGCCGATTAAGTGCCTGGCTTAGCATGTAACATGAACAAATGACAGTAATGATGAAGTGTTATCACCAGGTACTTTAATTTGCTCCGTTCGATCCTGGCAACCTCGATACCCACTTCAGGTCTGATAAAATAGCATAGTCTGTTTGTGTCCGTGTAGCTTCCCCCCCATGTTCTCCAGCTTCCTCCCACCTTTGAAAACATGCAGAAGGTGGATTGGCTGATCTATATTATGTGTTATGTGTGTGAGAGAGAATTAGTGAGTGTACAATGACCTGTGAATAATTGTCTCCCTGTTGTTCCTTGCTGAGTCTATTTAAGGTTTGAACCTAGGTCCTCAGGACCCTGGTGTTGTGCGGCACCCACTCTACCAGCTGTGCCACCGAGCCGCCCATAATTCTGACAGAGATAAAAGTCATGGTGTCATTTCTCCCTCGGTAATGAACCCACCTCTGTCTGGTGATGAGGTTGATGTAGTGGCGCAGTGCAGTGTGGTACTTGGCCAGTTCCTCGGGCCCCGCGTCTCCCGCCGGAGGTTCAGGTTTGGGTGGGTACGACTCTGCCAAGCACACCAGGACACACAGCACTACGGCCACAGGCGCCAGCCAGGATCTCATTGTGCCACCCGAGTCTGAGAAGAGAATGTTGAAGATTAAGTAAAGATTTCATATTCATTCATTCATCCATCCGTATCCTGCTCTTCATCCTGCTCAAGATGTTCAAATCCCAGGTCCACTGAGCGCAGACAGAGAAGGAGAACATGCCAAATTCAAGCCAGTAGAGCAAACCAGAGCTGAGTGAACTCTTACCATGATGTATTTAGTCTATAAGAATAAAAGTTGATGTTAATTCATTTTTCATTATTGTAACCAGAGGATTAAACCCAGGTCCTCGAGACCCATATTAGTATGTGGTACCCACTCTACCAGCTGCAGCACCATGTCGCCCACATCAGAAAATAATAAAATGTGATAGACAATCATATTCCTACATATTTGTGAATTTTAGATGGAACTGAGGTCCACGACTAAATCGTTTGTTCATTTATTCACTTTATAAATAATAAATCTTAAAATGATTCAAAAACCTGTAAGAACTCCTGAACTCATTTTTCCTTTCATATTAATTAAATGGTAATAAGAGAAAGAGGAAAGAACGGGACTTACAGTGTAATTACAGTGTAATACAGAATTAAAATATTAATGATAATTTAATAATGATAACATTTTTGTTTCTTTTCATCCTCATGTTTTTATTATTATTTTTTATTATCAGTTTTCTTTAAATAACAAAAATAACAGAATTAAAATATTAATAATCATTAAATAATAAGAAGAATTTTTGTTTATTTTCATCATGTTTCTTATATTATTATTTTTTTATTATCAATTTTCTTTAAATAATGACAAAATAAACAGAAATAAAATATTACTGATAACTTAATAATGATAATATTTTTTGTTTCTTTTTATCCTCATGTTTTTATATTATTATTTTTATTCTGTTTTTTTAAATAATAACAAAAATAAAAATAAAACAATCAAAATATTAATGATAATTAAATAATGATAAGAATTTTTTTATCCTTATGTTTTTATATTATTATTTATTATAATTATTCTTTATGTAATAACAAATATTATTAATTAAAATATTAGGGTAAATTAAATAATCATAATTTTTTTTCATCTTTATGTTTATTATATTTTTTTATTATAATTTATTATAATTAAAAATAAAACAGTATTAAAATATTAGTAATAATAAAATAATAATATAACTTTTTGTTTTTTTTATCCTCATGTTTTTATATTATTTTTTATTATATTTATTTTAAATAATAACAAAAATAAAAAATACAACAGAATTAAAATATTAATAATAAATAATGATAATCATCTTTGTTTCTTTTTATCTTCATGTTTTCATATTATTTAATATTATAATTTTTCTTTAAATAATAACAAAAATAAAAAATAAAACAGAATTAAAAATCAATAATAATTCAATAATAATAAGAAATTTTGTTTCTTTTCATCATGTTGTTATTAATATTTTTTATTATAATTTTTCTTTAAATAATAACAAAAATAAAAAATAAAACAGGGTGGAACTGAAGTTCACTTTATAAACAATACATTTTAAAATGAACCAAAAACCTGAAAGAACTGAACTCATTTTTCCTTTACATGATTTAGATGGTAATAAGAGAAAGAGGAAAGAACAGAACTTACAGTGTAGAGGAGTTGGAGGGAGGGACCGGTGCAGATCAGTGATGCTCTGGTTCCTCCAGCTTCTCCTCAAGCTGCTTTTATACAGTCGATGAGGGACAGGAAGGAGCGCTCACTCCACCCCATCTCACCCCTTATCATCACTGACTCACCCAAAAAATACACACACCAACATCATCAAAGTGTTTCAGCTTCATTACACGTCGTCCAGTCTGTAAAACTGCTGAGGTTCTTCTGCTGCACCTCAAATACTCGTCACCAGAACGAGCATCTCAAACGCTTCTGCTCACCTACACTCAGCATCCAGATCCTACCATTAAAAAACAGTTTTTTTTATTATAATACATTATTTAAATAATAATAAAACTGAATTACAATGTAATAAATAAATAACGATTATTTATTATCTTATAAATCACTTGTTTTTCTTAAAAAATAACTAAATTAAAATGTTAATAATTAAATAATGAAAATAATTTCTGTTTCTATTAATTTTCATGTTTAGATTGTTATTATTATCTTAAAAATACAACAATTTTATTTATATAAATAATAATAATAAAAAACTAAATATTAATAATAATTAAATAATGATATTCATGTTTTACCACTGCTTTATACTGGTCAAGGATGCAGTGGGTTAGGGTTTCAAACCCTGGATCACAGCAGAAGTGGACTAACATCATTTATCACTGTCACCCAAGCGACATAATAATAATATTAATACAATTTAAAAATAATAATGATTAAAATGTAAAATAGAAATAATAGTTAGATGAAAATTATTAATTATACATTTCCAAATTGTATTAGTTTTGATAATTGATTTCAGCTGAGTGTTTTATCACGATATGATACCTATATATGGAGACTGTCTAACCAGCTCTTCTAGTTGGTTGGTGGGTTTGAGGGGTGGGCTGTCCTAGGCAGTGTGGCTATAGTTTTATATTTTCTCCACTTATTTCTGATGAGTTGAACTTTACTGAACTGAGCTCTGAGGCGTGTTTCATTTCTTCCAGATGGTCTTGTGTCCTCCAAACATGGTTTTCTCAGTGACTTGTGGACGGTCTCTACCATACTGATAAACCTCACAGACAAATGACCTATTAATGAATGAATTAAATGAAACAACGATGCAACAGATCTAACAATTATAGCAGGAGTGAATAATTTTAAATGTGAGGTGGCAATTGGACAACTTGGACATCAGAATGAGTTGAAATGAAAATATATTCATTCATTTATTCATTGTCTGTTTTATCGCCACTTTATACTATTTAGGGTCACGATGGGTCTGGTTTACTAGGTGAAAGGTAGAAAACACCCTGGACGGGTCACTAGTCCCCCCCACACACAGACACACACACACACACACACACAGACACACACACACAGACACACACACACAGACACACACACACACACACACACACTCTCAAGACTGTGCAAGGAAACCGGAGCTCCTGGAGGAAACCCATGTGGATACTGGGAGAACATGCAAACTCCACACAGAAAAACCCAGACCGCTCCACCTGGGAATCACTGGACAAAGTTATTTAAACATGAAAATAGCCAGGTCAACATTTGTCAACATTTGTGGCGCCATCATCTCTCAATCTGCAGAATGGGACAGCACAGCGTCTGCGTGAACAGCAATGACTTATTGGTTTGTTAGGAAGAGAAAACAGACTGGAAAGTAAAGATGGATGACGCCTGGTGATTAGCGGCATCATCGCTGCGGGTCGACGAGCTCTTTTATTCTCCTGGACTTTGAGTCAAATGTTACAACCCATCCATCAAAGCGAGCAGGTCCAGTCTCATATACGTTGTGGAGTTGTAGCCTACAGCTCAAGTCCATCCTTCTTAAATGATGTTTTTCTGACTGAAAAGAGCGCTTCCAGCATTCAACGATTCTTTCAACACACAGCTACAAAGCGAGCAAATGAAATAAAATCATTTGGGGAAACATGACGAGCTGGAGCGGTAAAATCATCAAATAGTGACAAATCTGACTGGAATTATGGAGGCATTCGGTTTAAGGGATCAAACACGACGAAGATGAGGTGCATGTAAAATGATATATTACTTAGTCAAAAAATGTAGACATTTCCTTTAATTACTGAGCTCAGGTTTATTTGGGGGCAGCATGATGGCTTGGTGGGTAGCACTGTCGCCTCACAGCAAGAAGGTCCTGGGTTCGATCCCCAGGCAGGGCGGTCTGGGTCCTTTTTGTGTGAAGTTTGCATGTTCTCCCCGTGTCCACGTGGGTTTCCTCCAGGAGCTCCGGTTTCCTCCCACAGTCCAAAAACACTGAATATACTGAATTGCCCTATAGATGAATGGGTATGTGTATGTGTGTGTGTGTGTGTGTATGTGTGTGTTTGTGTGTGTGTGTGTCTGCCCTGCGATGGACTGGCGCCCCGTCCAGGGTGTTACTGTGTGCCTTGCGCCCATTGAAAAGCTGGGATAGGCTCCAGCAACGCCATTCCAGCAATAATTTTTTTAACGATAAGCGTTTTAGACTCTGGGAGAAGCTGATTCTGATTCTTACAACTTCTCAGAACCTTGAGCTGTAACACAAGTTTAAAAGTGAAACGGAGGAAAATCCAGATAAACACAGATACATGTGGAGCTGTAACACTGGATCTGATGGTTATTTCACACAAATGCAGATTCGTCTCACTGCACCGCTCAAGCCGAGCGCTGAACAAAGCGGCAGTTCATTGTTAATTTGAAATTAAATAATTAATTTTTTTTTAAAAGCTTAACACGTTGAGTTTAAATGAAACGTTGAATTTAAGGGTAAAAATTTCTAGACAAAGGGCATTGAGTTTCAAAGATTTTGAGTTTAGGGGATGTTGAGAATTACGAGGTACCAGTGTAATACTTTTATAAAGAAAAATCATCAATTTCAACTTCTCGGGCAATCGTTTAGGGAGGGCACTCTTCTATTCCAGCATGGCTACACCCCTGTGGGCAAAGCAAGATCAGAAAGAGTGGTGTGAAGGAACTTAAGTGTCCCATCAAGCCACTTTGGGATGAACAGGAATGTTGACTGTGAGCCAGGTCTTTTCATTCAGCATCAGCGCCTGATAAATGCTCTTTTGACACGATCCAAAACTTTGTGGAAAGGCCTTACCAGAGGAGTGAAGACTGTTATGCTCAGAAACAGGGGGAATCGCCATATTAATGCTCATGATTTTATAAATAGTATTTCCAAGAAGCTCATGCTCAGGTGTCCAAATACTTTTGGGGTAGAGCAGGAATGTGATTGATTTACGCCCCACAGAGAGCACATAATTGAAACAGAAGCTCCAGTTTAGTCTCACCAGACATCAGGAGACAGTAAAAAGGGCTTGAATACTTTTTCACAGCACTTTAACATCAGATGTCACTATACAGGCGATGAGAATCCCAAGTGCATCAGTGTAGAAGATTCACTCCGTCTATAGGTCACGTTTCACAGCCTACATAAACAACCTGGAACTAAATATTTGCAGCCTCCTCGCAGCTTCCTGAAGCCGCACCACCATCACCATTCACCAGGCAATAAAAGTGAACGAGGAGAAACAACACACAGTAGATGATGATCGTCCACTTCAGCCGAATGGAGACGGTAAATATGGAGAAAGCCAGCAGAGATAAGAGCCGACACAAACCCTCATGCTACGCTACGTCCACAAACAGCAGGATCTGACTAAAGTGCTGCTCGGGCTCGGAGACCTTTCAGATGTACGCTAATGTATGTTTGGTGAGTAAATGTCATTGATAAAGCCCAGAGATCCTGGAGATCCTGCATGGACGAGTTTTCCAGCTCATTCTGATGCTTCCAACTAACACATCAAAAAGAAAAAGTCCAAAGCGACAATTTAAAAGTTTTCACACATTTACCAGACACTTTTTATCCAAAGTGACTTACAGTAGTGTGACAGTATACAGTCTAAGCAATTGAGGGTTAAGGGCCTTACTAAAGGGCCCAACAGTGGCAACCTGGCAGTGGTGGGGCTCAAACCAGTGACCTTTCGATTACTAGTCCAGTACCATAACCACTGATCACAACTGCCCTACATCACACACTGGAACTGTTAGCACAACACTGTCTTATTTCATTTATAAGGATTAATAGGCCATTCCTTTGTAAGGTTTATCAGTATGGTAGAGACCGTCCACAACATTCAAAACAAGTCACTGAGGAAACCAGAACTGGAGGACACAAGACTATCTGGAAAGAATGAAACACGCCTCAGAGCTCAGTTCAGTTCAGTGACTTTCAACTCATCGTAAAGAACTGGAGAAAATATAAAACTATAGCCACACTGCCTAGGTCAGGCCACCCCTCATAACCAACCAGCTAGACAGAGAGCTAGTTAGAAAGACTACTTTGTGGAAGAGTTGCTCTAATGCTTGTATATCCTTTTCAAAACGGCACTTGGATGACTGGAAGTCTTGTGGTCTGATAATCAAACAAAGCATGTTTCTTAAACTGAGTAACACCAGCCAGCTGTAAAATATGGTGGTGGTAGAATCAAATTATGGAGAAGCGTCTCAGCAACAGGGACTGTAGAGTACAAAAGATTTTTTGGATAAAAATCTGCCCCCATTTTCTAGACAGCTTCAACTCTCTTATTAGGGCAACAACCCAAAGGAAAAAAACGAGTAACTTCAAGTGAGGAAAATTGATGGTCTGATCTTATTATGGGGCGGCACGGTGGTTCGGTGGGTAGCACTGTCGCCTCACAGCAAGAAGGCCCTGGGTTCAATTCCCAGGTTAAGCGGTCAGGGTCCTTTCTGTGTGGAGTTTGCATGTTCTCCCCGTGTCTGTGTGGGTTTCCTCTGGGAGCTCCGGTTTCCACCCACAGTACAAAGACGTGCAAGTGAGGTGAACTGGAGACACTAAATTGTCCACGACTGTGTTTGACATTAAACTTGAACTGATGAATCTTGTGTAATGAGTAACTACCGTTCCTGTCATGAATGTAACCAAAGTGTAAAACATGACATTAAAATCCTAATAAATAATACGATCAAACATATGAGGGAAGATCTCCAAACATGAAGAAGTGACAGTTATAGCAGCCAAAAGGAGCTAATTTAGGTAATAAATAAGGGAGGGTGGTGAATACTGAAACATTGTATACACTGATCAGCCATAACTTTAAAACCACCTCCTTGTTTCTACTCTCACTGTCCATTTTATCAGCTCCACCTATAGAAGCACTTTGTAGTTCTACAATTACTGACTGTAGTCCATCTGTTTCTCTACATGCTTTGTTGACCCCCTTTCATGCTGTTCTTCAATGGTCAGGACCCCCACAGGACCACCACAGAGCAGGTATTATTTAGGTGGTGGATCATTCTCAGCACTGCAGTGACACTGACATGGTGGTGGTGTGTTAGTGTGTGTTGTGCTGGTATGAGTGGATCAGACACAGCAGCACTGATGGAGTTTTTAAACACCTCACTGTCACTGCTGGACTGAGAATAGTCCACCAACCAAAAATATCCAGCCAACAGCGCCCCATGGGCAGCTTCCTGTAACCACTGATGAAGGTCTAGAAGATGAGCAACTCAAACAGCAGCAATAGATGAGCGATCGTCTCCGACTTTACGTCTACAAGGTGGACCAACTAGGTAGGAGTGTCCAATAGAGTGGACGGTGAGTGGACACGGTATTTAAAAACTCCAGCAGTGCTGCTGTGTCTGATCCACTCATACCAGCACAACACACACTAACACACCACCACCATGTCAGTGTCACTGCAGTGCTGAGAATGATCCACCACCCAAATAATACCTGCTCTGTGGTGGTCCTGTGGGGGTCCTGACCATTGAAGAACAGGGTGAAAGCAGGCTAAAAAGTATGTAGAGAAACAGATGGACTACAGTCAGTAATTGTAGAACTACAAAGTGGAGCTGATAAAATGGACAGTAAGTGTAGAAACAAGGAGGTGGTTTTAATGTTATGAAAAATCTCTGGTACAAAAAGTGTTGTGGTATAAATATTTTGGTATAGTGTTTCCACCTTGTTGAAGCATTTATTTGAAGAAGCTTGGCATTTTTGACTCCCCGTCTACTGCAAGAGAAAAAGAAAAATAGTTTCATTTTTAAAAAATCCACCCGATACTTTGCTGGAACATCAATTTCACGTCTATGAAAATGTGTGTTTATGTTCCATCATGTATTAATCCACCTTCAGCGACATGTAACAAAGCCGTACCTGCTACATGAGATCAGGCTCAGTACGCTGGTCCTGCAGGACTGGACTCGGACAACCATGATTTAAAGTTTTCATTTGGGGGGCTTCGGACCTGACAGACGATCGTTGTCTACATGCGGTGTAAAAATTCAGCTTTAGGGTAAACAGATGCTAATATTAAACCAGGGAATAAAGACAAACATGAATAAAAACAACTGGTTTTAGATGTGGAGTTAAAACAGGAACGTCAGATGCTCTGTTATTTTACTCACGACTTTAGATCAGAATATTAAAACCACTTTATCCTGCAGTGGGTCCGGCACCAATACACCCACCACACACCCGCTTACTAATTTATACACACAAAGATCACACACCCATTCGCCCAGCTGCTTTTACTTCACGACAGATCTGTTTTTGATGGTTCTTAGTTCACGTCTAGTAATCTGGACAAATGACCGTTTCATCATAAGGTGACAGTTTTGGGTTTCGTGCCAAGCTTGGAAAAGAGACAACTGTTCCATGGACTTCGCAATGTAGTCAATCCAAACTGCTAATAAGGAATTCAAAGATTACTCAATGTACTGCAGTTAATCAATATTTTTCATCAAGTTATTGGGAGGTGGAACCCCAGAGTAGCTGAAAGGAACCCATGTGGACACGGCAAAGTTCTCACAGTGACTGTGTCACTGTGGAACCTCTGTCCAAGAGAAAAGATCTGCAGTGAATATAAACTGCTGCTGCTCCAGATAGATCACACACACACTTTAAATTATTATTCATTAAAATGTGCAATTTTATTTTATTTTTTTTTCCCATGTGTAACTATTACAATGTGCAATATTCTCACGTGCAGTTATTGTAAATATTTGTAAATATTTTTAGAGTTTTCTGACTTTTTATTATTATTGTTATACATTGTACTATTTTTTATTTTTTATCGTCTATTTTTATTTTTTTACTGAGTGCTGTACTATCCCTTTGCTGCTGCAACAATGTGAATTTCCCCATTGTGGGACTAATAAAGGATTATCTTATCTTAAACTAAGCTGTTGTAGCTCAACAGTCAAGATCCTGGACTAAGAATTGAAGGGTTACTGGTTTCAGTACCACCACCACTGCCAGGTTGCCTTGTTGGACCCTTGAGCAAGGTTCCTAATCCTTAATTGCTTGGATTGTATTCGGTCATAATCGTAAATTGATTAAAACAAAACTTCTGGCTGAATACCATAAATGTAAATAATAAGTGTACACTGTCCAGGTGACTGTCCACAGTCTAGCAAGCTTTACATTGCCATGGGTTACAGGCTGTCATGCTGGTTTTTATTTAGTCTTTAGTCAAGCTTTTAGGTGCTGGTTATGACTATATAAGTCTCTCAACTCATGGTGTTATAAAGCTTGCTAGACTGTGACCAGTGACAAACACATTCTAGTAGCTTTTACTTAACGGCATATCTGTTTTTGATGGTTCCCAGTTCACGTCTAGCCATCTGGACCAATTACCTTTCATTATAAGTTGACAGGTTGTGTTTTCATGCCAAGCTTGGAAAAGAGACAACTGTTCCATGTACTTTGTAATGTAGTCAATCCAAGCTGCTACTTAGGAATTCAAAGATCACTCAATTTACTGCAGTTAATCAACATTTTTCATCAAGTTCTTGGGATGGGGAACCCCAGAGTACCTGAAAAGAACCCATGTGGACACGGCAAAGTTCTCACAGTGACTGTAGATGATGTTGGAACCTCTGTCCAAGAGAAAAGATCTGCAGTAAATATAAACTAAGCTGTCAGAGCTCAGCAAGATAAGATTATTTGATCCCCTTAGGGAAATTAACTTGGTATAGCATTTTGGTTATAAGCGGTGAGGGTGGGAGGAGGAGTAATCGGTCGTGTTTGGGATACTGAGAGACGCTTATAGTCCAGATTTAGCTCCATCTGATTTACACCTTTTTGGACACTCAAAGAAGCTTTAAGGGGAAGAAGATTTTCATGTGATGATGTGAAAGCAGCGCTGCATCAGTGGCTACGAGCTCAACCAAATAAATTTTTTGCGATGGCATTAAAAAGTTGGTACGACGCTGGAAAAATGCATCGGCAGGTGACGATGTAGAAAAGTTATGGCAGTCGTTTTTGAAATTCTTACGGAATAAAGTACAGAAACTTTTTGAATAACTTTCGTATGTACTTATATAATATGATCAATATATTACAGATCCTGTACTAGTAATTGGAAGGTCGCTGATTTAAGCATCACCACCATGTTGCCTTGTTGGACCCCTGAGCAATGCTCTTAACCCTTAACTGCTTGCATTGTATTTAAACAAAACTGCTGGCTGAATACCATAAATGTAAATATATAGTGTACACTGTCCAGGTGACGGTCCACAGTCTAGCAAGCTTTACAATGCAATGGGTTACAGGTTAATGTGAAAGAAAGAAGCCTGTGCTGCTGGTTTTTATTCTGGTCTTTAGTCAAGCTGGCTATAACTATTTAAGTTGGAAAAACAAGCTTGCTAGACTGTGGCCAGTGTCACACACGTTCCAGTAGCTTCTACTTCAGATCTGTTTTTGATGGTTCTTAGTTCACATCTAGCAATCTGAACAAATGACCGTTTCATCAGTTCACAGTTTGGGATTGGAAGTCAAGTTTGGAAAAGAGACAACTGCTCCATGTACTTATTAATGTAGTCAATCAAAGCTGCTACTGAGGAATTCAAAGATCACGTTGAAAAAAAACATGATATTTCCTTATGTCTACTGTATTTATGACATTTACATTTTCAGCATTTAGCAGAGGCCTTTATCCAAAGCAACTTACATTAGTTACAGTATACAGTCTGAGCAATTGAGGGTTAAGGGCCTTGCACAAGGGCCCAACATCAACCTGGCAGTAGTGGGGCTTGAACCAGTGATCTTTTGATTACTAGTCCAGTACCTTAACCACTAGGCTATGACTTGCCCAACAAAACATGACCCAGTAGATGTTTTTAAAATCCAAAATAAATCAATAAAGGAACGTTTCTGGACCACACACGGTGTATATAAACGTTCAGCTGTATCTACAGCCTGTATCTCGCTCCCTGTTCACTCAAGTGAACCCTAAACCCGGCTATCTTTCTGGGCGCCTTGTTGATAGTCCAATAACACGTCCGTCTAGTACGCAGCAGTGTGCCTTACGTTCAGGACGAAGCGCTTAATGTGAGCAGAGTGCTTTTGAGACATGGCGGTCTGTTTACACTGCGATATTTAAGTCTACGGGAGCGGAATAAGGAAAACACAGCGGTACGGGGTTGATAAAAGCGGTGCGGCAGGACGAATGACGGTTATAAAATTAAAATAAATAATAAGAGCTTCTATCTAAATGAAGTCATTTCATCACAGGAGCATGAATAAAGCATTAGGTAAAGGACATCTTTTTCCCCCAGAGCTGCTGAGTGGAGATGTGGCGTATATCGTTTTGACCCCCTGACCCTCAAACAAAGCCTGACGATTTACTGGATTTCATATCAGTTAGAAGAATTATGGCTCGCTGAGAGAATATGACAATATAAAGGCACTGAAGTGAAGATTCAACACCTGAACATCACATTAAAAACCACTGACTGCATCAATCCTTCTGGAACTAGATTTACGGTATTACAGTGTTTTGTTTTCTTCACCAGAATGGCAATAATAAAGTCTAGCAGATCTATTTTAGATTTATACACAGTCAAGTCACATTATTATGACCACCAGCTAAAATCCAGAGGAACCAGCGTGAGCTGGGAGTGACTCAGTAAGGTCCTGATAGGTTGTCACAGGTATCTGGAGCCATGCTGTAAGGAGCTGATCTGTGGTCCCACAAATGCTCAATTGGGTTCAAGCCATGTGACATGTCACATTGTCTTGCTGGAATATCCCATTCGCCCCAGGGAAGACAATTTTACCCATGGTGCTTTTACCCATGACAGCCTATTGCACATCTCGTATGCCCACCTAGCCAGCTCACGAAACCTGACTTTCTTCATGAGCTACACGCTGCCGCCTTCGAAAGTAGTGTGTATATTACACAACCCCAAATCAGAAAAAGCTGGGACAGCATAGAAAATGCAAATAATAAAAACACAGTTTCTTACATTTACTTTGACCTTTATTTGATGTCAGACATGATGAACCTGAGATATTTCATGTTTTATCTGCTCAACTTCATTTCATTTATTAATAAACATCCATTCCTGCAGTTCAGACCTGCAACCCATTCCAAAAAAAGTTGGGACAGTAAAGCATTTACCACTTTGTAATGTTGCTATTCCTTTTCATTTATTGTTTCAGCTTTTATTTTGTCCCGTTCTTCCAGCAAACACGTCTTAAGATGTGCAACAGTCGTCATTCTCGCAATTTCTCAAAATTCTCTATTGGGGACAGGTCAGGACTGCAGGCAGGCCAGTCCAGTACCCGTACCCTCTTCTTCCACAGCCACGCCTTTGTAATGTGTGCAGCAGGTGGTTTTGCATTGTCTTGTTGAAAAAAGCTGGACGTCCCTGGAAAAGACGACGTCTTTCCTGGATGCTGCTTTTGTACCAAACCATGATTACAATCACCTGTTTGGAATCACATCATTATTTAGTTTTTTCATCTCATTACTAGCCCTAAATTACCCCCAAATGTGTTGCAGGCCTGAAATACAGGAATGGATGTTTATTAATAAATGAAATGAAGTTGAGCAGATAAAACATGAAATATCTCAGGTTCATCCTGTCTGACATCAAATAAAAGTCAAAGTAAATGTGAGAAACTCTGTGTTTTTATTTTATTTTCATTTTCCGTACTGTCCCAACTTTTTCTGATTTGGGGTTGTATATTAGATAAAGTGTGGCAATCTATTTTGGCTCTGTTAGAAATACTAATGATTTCGAAGGTACTGAATGGGGTTTAGGTCCAGGCTTTGTCCAGGCCACAGTTGTTCACAAATTCACAAAATATTTATTTATAGACCTTGATGGAGGCACACAATTCAGATTTTTCCTTTACTGGGAACTATAGGTACCTTTACATTCTTATACGTTCTTCTGCTTTAGAAGACACTTGGTTAACCAAACCCAGATTTGTCCATCAGATTCCAGACGATCGAGTGAGACTTAGGAATCATTACAGAGAACACCAACGTTCCTCAAATCCATGGCACGGCACACTGGCTTGTGTGCAGCTAATCAAAGCTGATGATAAGTTCTTGTGCTGAACTTTCTTGTACTTTCTTCCAAAGGTACTTTGGTATCTAGTATTGTTCGTTCAGAAGTGGTGGAACGAACTTCCTGTGTCTGTCCGAACATCTGAGTCTAATCGTCTTCAAAAGTCAATTAAAAACTTATCACTTCTTTACTAAGCACTTAGGCTGAGAACTAACATTTATTATTTCCTAAATAACTTTGTTCTAACAGGGTTTCAGCAGATTCGTGTTCTTGGACTGTTGTTTACTTAAACTGGAGTAGGAAATGATTACTATGGAAGCGCTTCTGTAAGTCGTTCTGAATAAAAGCGTCTGCTAAATGCCGAAAATGTAAATGTAGTAATGAGTGCTGCAACTTAGAACAGATGACGTTGATGAGCTGTTGTTGCTCCTTGATTTTTTCGCTACAGTAGTGAAGATGATTGGCAAACCTGTAATGGGTTGATGCTTGGTGAAAAAGCTCTTGGCATCTTTAGGTTCTTTTTTCCTATTTATACTAATCCTATTTTCTTCCAATTTTCTCCCAATCGAAGTCGTGTATAATTATTAGGGCTGTCATTAGTTGTGTTAATTAACACGATTAATGTGTTAAAATTTGAATCGCGATTAAAATACTCAATCGAGAACAACATTTTTAATCAAGCGATTTTTATTGGGCTATGTTTGTGCCATATTAAACATACATCACTGTGGTAATTTGTGCTGCTTTAACACAGTAACATTGTGTTGATGCATGCTCAATAATCCAGGTACACAAATCGCTTTAACATAGTTAACGATGTGGGTCTACATGACGTTATATGTGTTGCATCTAGAAATGGTTCATTGTAGTACCCTGAGCGCCTGTTTTCAGTGGCAGGGTTATAAACAGGAAAAGATCCTCACTTTTACCAGATAATGTGAACAGACTTGTCATTTTAAATAACTGGCTGAAAGATGGGCAGCTGTTAACAACTCTATATAGGCGTTGGCTGGCTTTCTAAAGATAATTTAGATTTATGAATTTTATTGTATTTTTTTTATTGGTAAACATGTTCTTACTATAAAAATGTGCATAACTGTTCAAATTGTGCTTTGTTATTTTTGCAGTCGATTAATTGAGATTAATTTGCTTCTTTAATCGCGATTAAAAATTTAAATCGTGTGACAGCCCTAATAATTACCTGAACGTAATTCACTCCCACAGACCTCCACTCCTGACCTGACATCCCTGAGTCGCACTGAGCTTCATTATCCCCCGTCTCACTGTGCAAGTGCCATCAATCAACCAGCAGAGGTCATAACTGCAGCAGTCACGAGAGAACCCAGTTCAGCCGTTGTCCTGCCCCTTACAGACACACAGCCAATCGTGAGTCTGTGTAAGCTCTCGGCTGGCTCGAGAGCTTGAGATCTAACATATTTTACCGCTGCACCACTTGAGAGCTCTCCGTCCTTGCGTTCCTCTACATCAAGAACCAGTGCTTTGGATACTGACACGCTGCATTCATATACACTTCAAGGTACACACCAATAGATCCTGGCTATGTTCTTACACAGGAATGAGAACTGAAGCACTAGACTGTTCTTATTACAGATCTTCACTGACCTGTAATGCATCTTGTCCTAAATGAGATTCCCCTGGAGGAACACCAGGCTGCAGAGCAACCTTCCACATCTTTCTTTCCAATCAGAACTTCTTAATTAAAACCATTAACTAGCAACAACCGTCACTGAATGATGAACAAGGGACGGACTCTGGTTTGCAATTTAGCATCATTTGTTGTTAAAGAGGTCGTGAAAACCACATTGCAATAAAAAACACAATCCTCTTGGGTCTTGTATTGACCTTCAGGTTTAACTCAAACATGATTTACTCGCTAGATTGGCTGCATTGACAAAACGTGAGCCGGTAATGGATAACCAGGCATTAATCCTAACTTTAATCCTTCCTGTCGTCACAGATCTTTAATAGTCTGTTGAAGGATCATGAAACGTACTCCGATTCTCCACAGGTTAAAGAAGGTGGCCATGTCCATCAGTCTGCACTCCAGAACTTTTCTTTAATGTTCTATATCATTTAATATACAGTATATATATATATATAATGCATTTTCTTCCCTTTTAGTGCATCCAGTTGCGTCATGCTTCCTCTCCACTAATGCCGATCCCCGCTCTGACTGAGGAGAACGAAGCTAACCCACTCCCCCTCCGACACGTGGGCAGCAGCCGTATGCATTTTGTCGCCTACACTTTGACGAGTGCAATGCGGATCAGCGTTGTGTATGGAGAGACACACCCTGACAGCACTCTTTTCCCATCTCTGTGCAGGCGCCATCAATCAGCCAGCAGAGGTCGTAATTGCATCAGTTATGAGAGAGAGACCCTATCCGGCTTTTAATATCCCACCCCTATCTGAACAACAGGCCAACCGTTGTTCATGTGGCTGCTCAGGCCGGCAGCTGAGATACGATGTATTCGAGATCCCAGCTCTGGTTCCAGCATGTGTTTTAATCGCTGTGCCACCTGAGCACCCATGATCTATATCACTTAAATCTAATGCTATGGAACACAATGGAGGAATGAGTGTTTAGGGGGCATCATCACTGGAAAATAGCACATCATGAGGAAAGCACTACACGATGAACATGATAAAACTAAGTGACTACGTGATAATTGTTGGCTGTTTTCTGACCATGCAAAGCAATCGGACCTAATGGTTTCCACATCGTGGGTTGAATGCATCACTGCTTTGGCTGTAGGAAATATGATGAAAGTTGACTCACCAGGTACAGCGTAATGCTAACACATGGACTGGCTGCTGTAAATTTCCCACAGGAGTGAATCAGTGCCATAAAGGATGCTCGGAGTCAGACTGGCAGCTTCAACTCTGGACCCACCTGGAGAATAAAGTGGGTACTAAAAATAAAACAGTAATAAAAGTCATTTTTTTACAAGGCTAAAAACTCTAACTGCCTGAGAGTACCATTGTAAAGAAGATTTTCAAAGCATCTTTGGATGCCACTGGTGTTTTGAATCTTCCCCACAAACCAACGTCTGTTTTGCCAGTATTTAAAGATAATGAAGGGAAGCACCCAGACTCTTCTAACCAGATTTGTTTTCCTTCAGCATCCTAATACACCATCTTGTCCGCTCAGATCCAATAAAAGTACACGAGATGGGTGGAGTTAACCTATATGGCATGGTTTCCCAATGCCAGCACACCCCATCAGCTGCAAAACACCCATTAATCTCAGTCAAGTTGCAGTATTTTAGAGTCAGGAGGTAGAGGGTACAATAATCAGTCCAACTAAAGCAGTTGGGGATTGATTAGTGAGGTCAGTGTCTTAAGGCTAATGAACAAATTGGATTGGGACATCCCTTGGCGGATGCTGCTATTAGACATGATGCTATTATGAATTGTATTTATGTTGTTTAACATTGCTGGACACAGAGACACTTTTACCTTGTTAGTTAATTATGAATGACTGGAGCTCTGTGTCCATATAAATAAGACTGCTTTGACTGCACACATTTGTGAATTCATGTTGACCTGTATTAAAGCAAAACCGTGCGAAAAATATTTCAAGTTTTGTCAAATTAACTCCGAGTGCCCAGGAGGCACAGCGGGATATTACGCTAGCACACCAGCGCAGAGATTCTGAACTCCTCGGTTCGAAACTCGGCGTTGCCACCGGTGACTGGGCGACATCTAGCAGGCATAATTGGCAGTGTCTGCAGCAGATACGTTTCTGATAGGGCGGGTCCTTCAAACGCTGTGTAAGGACAAATTTATTTATATAGCGCTTTTTACAATGAACATTGTCTCAAAGCAACTTTACAGAATCCAGGACCAACAGACCAAAAACCCCTATTGAGCAAGCCAATGGCAACAGTGGCAAGGGAAAAACTCCCTTAAAATTACAGGAAGAAACCTTGAGAGGAACCAGACTCAGCAGGGACCTCCATCCTTCTCGGGTGGCGTGGAGGATCATTTAAATAAATAGGATTTAAACAAATCATACACACACAAAATTAAATTGAACTGAAATTGAATTGCATTTTTGGTGCAAACACGCCAGGTTTTCCATCACATCTAGTAGGAGCAGCAGAGTGCATGGGTAAAAAAGGGTTGGAGGAGGCGTGAGCAGTAATACGTATACCCACCTTGACTGCAATCAGGGATCCCCCGGCAATGGAAGACAAACTGACTACACTAAAATTGGGAGAAAATTCATACATAGAATATTTTTAAAAAATTAACTTTGAAAGTTGAGTTGTGCAACAGTGCGAAACTGAGGAAATCATGAGGGCACAGTGAACCATTATGCTAATCCACTAACACTGAGATCCGGGTTCAAACCAACACGAATGGCTATGTCTGAAGACAGGGGCTGGCTGATGCCCTGAAATGGATTGGCGCTCGGTCCAGGGTCTTCCAGCCTTGCGCCCAATGTTTCACAGTGGAACCGAACCTACCACAACCCAGATGATGAAGCAATGAAATCAAATCATGCTTGGATGTTTTTACTCTACAGTGCATATCATCATCAAAAGGTTCAGGGAATCTGGAGAAATCTCTGTGCGTAAAGCACAACAGGCTTCTAGTACCCTGACCATCGATAAACCAGGATACTTCTGAGTCAATAAAGAACGTTCATCTGTGCATCCACAAACACAAGTTCAGACTGTAGTAGGCACAGCAGAAGTCATACGTCAACAACGTCCAGAAATCTCCGAGTTTGAGCTCATGGAGGGATGGGCAGACTCACAGTGAAAAACTCGACATAAGTTGGTTTTGGGAGTGGCGTCAAGTTTAAAAGATGTCGAGTTTCAAAGTATTATTTCCTATAGTGCTGTTCGGGAAACCTGGTAATGCGTCCATGGTCCTGTGAAACTGCATATATTTTAGACTAATGTAAAACAATGGGGTTGTTTTTGACACATACACATACAAAAACACTGAAATACAATTAAAAACAATTAAATACAATAAAAGCTGCACTTTAGATTTACTTCTTTATTGTTTTACTACATTAAACCACGTTAAGCTTTATTTTTAACGATAATTTAAAGATTTTTGGACTCTGGGAGAAGCTGATTCTGATTCTCACAATTCTCAGAACCTCGAGCTGTAACAGAAGTTTAAAAGTGAAACAGGGAGGAAAATCCAGATAAACACAGATACATGTGGAGCTGTAACACTGGATCTGATGGTTATTCCACACAAATGCAGATCCGTCTCATATTGACGCTTTGATGATGTTCTGCCGCACCACTCAAGCCGAGTGCTGATTAAAGAGGTGGTCACACACACATTGAGTTTAAGGGAAACGTTGAGTTTAAGGGAAACACAAGGAGTTACAAGGTACCACTGTACTGATAAAGTATAAGTCAACCTTTCAGATTGTTTATGTAAAAAATGGACGTTGGACATTTGTTCCCATGAAAAATAAGATAAAATAAACAAAAAACAAAACAAAGAGCCGAGTCCAAAGTGAGTCGTCATTCATGTTTAATAAGCTGCATTCCAGCTTTTTCGAATCCAAATGTACTAAAACAAAGTATCATACAAAAGGAAAAAAAAACATCAACCAAAAGAGCACTGATATTTTTATCAGCCTGGAAAAACAACAAAATCTCACATTTTATAATATAAAACGATCAAAAACAAGATGTTTGAGAAGGACAACCGAAGAACCAGATAATAAGGAAGAATTATTCTGACTTGGCTAGCAACGTTTCCACCATTCTGAGCAGGAAGGAGTCCAGAAAGTGGAAAAAATCCTGAAAGTGTCCGGCAGGATCGCTGGTGGGTTTGATCTTGAGCAAAGCCCTGGTGAGTTCGCCGCTACCCACGAGCGCAGCATCCACCCCGAACTCCAGCAAGTCCCGAGGGTCCGGGTCTTTCTCCACGATGTACCGGGTCACCCTGCTCTCAATACTGCGGCAGCCGCCTTCGGGCTTGGACGCCTCGTCGCTCGACTTCACCAAAAATCTCCGGATCTTCCTGCGCCCGGCCCAGACCTGGTGTCTCTGAATCCAGGTCCACTGGACCGCCTCAGGAAAAGCTGACGAGGAGTCCAGTCTCGGTCTCTTTCCCTGGGGTGAACAGGAAGAGGATGGCTCTTCTGACAGGCTTCTCTTGACGCCAGGATGAGCCGAAGCCCGATTCCCGGACGCATCGACCACCGTCTTTTGATTATTGTTGACTTCCTCAAGCTTGGTTTGCTCTTGATCGTGATCTGTTGGCGTAGAGCTCGGCTCGAGTTCGACCTGGGTCGTCGGCGCACATTTCAGAATGTCGTTAAACACGACCTCCACGACAGAGCAGACCTTTTTGAACCACATGACCCGAGAGGCATCGCCTGCCGCCGCCAGCTCTGTACGGAACGATCCTCGTAGAACCGCCGCCCTGAATGGAACGCTTATCTCTGGGACTTTCTCCACACCATCCTGCGGTCGGGACGTGCCCTCGTGAGGGGCAAAAAGCCGCACCAGGCCCCAGGACTTCCCCTTGGCTGACTTGCGCTGGTACTGCAGGCTGCGGCAGTATTTCTCAGCCTCGCACAGCTCCCTACGGAGGTTCTTAAGGGTTCGCTCGGTGAGATTACCAGCTACATTGTGGTGAAGCTCAAATGGATCCAGGATGTTCACAGGTCCCAATTTAGGACCTGAAGAAGGTGTCTGCTTAGTGTCCGAACCCTCTGCAGCATTATGCATCTCTTCATAGTCAGTAATGGGAAGAGCACGGCCAGATCTCAGGCACAACACAGATTCAGGAAAGTCAAACTTGTGGTAGAAGGTAAAGAAACCAAACAGTAAGGTGCCTGTAATGGAGGAAGGAAAACGTCAGAATTCAGGAGGCATTCAGGAGCTGAGAAGAACTAGAGAAGAACCTCCTATTATACAGGGTCAATCATGACTGAGTAATTGACCGACTGGCCGATAGCACCACTGAGATCAAACCCAGATGTCAGCAATACCCCCCTTCCCCTCCCAACATCCTCTCATTTTTGTTGCAAAATACATGTCGTCTACAGATGTCTGTAAACTTAAGATGAAACTAGCAGTAGGGTAACAACAAGAACCAATACTCGGCTCTAATGATCCGATTTCCATCCAGGTGGTTTGGAAATGTAGGTTCCTGCGACTGTGGTGGTGATGGTGTGGTGTGGTCATCGTGGAAGAGGTTTGAATCTAAATAATGGACTGAACTGTCCGTACAAAGGCTGCATCGATTGTTATATTGCGTGTAGTCATTTGTGGGCGGTACTTACAGAGGTCGTCTGTGTTTTTGCTAGGAGGCACTCTGATTGGCTGACTGGGGAAGGTGCAGTCCCATCCATTAATGACACACTCCTCCTCCTCACCTACACAAACCACATCAACACAACAAACACTCATTTTATTTTGTTTCTATTTTATTGATCCATTTTCTCCCAAATTTAGTGAAGTCAATTAGTCTTCCGCTACTGGGGGATCCCTGATTGCAGTTGAAGTGGGTATATCGCTGTTTACACCTCCTCCGACCCGAACGCAGCCCTTAGCGGAACCCTTTTTCACCCATGGATTCTGCACAGGCACCTCTAGATCCGCTAATCAGGGTCCTTACACATCGTTTGAAGACACCACCATAGTCCGGTCATCCCGCCCTAGCAGAAACGTGCCTGCTGCAGGCACTACCAATTATGCCCACTAGATGGCATCCAGCCGACCGATGGCAACACTCATTTTAAAGACGTACACAATCTCTGGACCTGACGCTGCTCAGAAAACAGAATCTTTCTTTGTTTTATATTATATACACAGACATTTATATAAACATTAATAGACAGTACAATAACAAACGTGAAGTAATAAAAATGCAATGGAATAAAAACATAACAGTAAACTAATATACTGTATATAAATATATACACAATAAATACAGATGATACATGAGGGCAGTTGCAGCCTAGTGGTTAAGATACTGGACTGGTAATCAAAAGCCCACCACTGTTGGGACCTTGAGCAAGGCCCTAAGCCCTTAATTGCTTAGACAATATACTGTCACACCACTAAGTCGCTTTGGATAAAAGCATCTGCTAAGAGCCGAAAATGTCAATATATGTGCAGCAGTTTAAGATGGCTCCTAGTGACATGCTCCCTGACTTTCTGAGGTCTGTACACAGTTTACTAGACTTTCCTATTGTAATGATTGAGACTCAACCTTATAGGTGCAGTACAGAATTGTAACTGTCAATGTGGTCTGACCTTCAAGTTCACAAACATCTATAGACACTGACTATAACTGTACTTGGTTTACGACTGACTCTCACGTTTTAAACACTCTTGGGCTAGGAAAGTTTTTTGGGACTACTTGGTTCTTCTGAATAATGATAAAACATGTGCCCGTGCCACCACCCCCCACCAGGAGTACCTACATGCCATGTTCTTCAGCTGCTCCACAGTAGGCAGGACAGGTGGATTAATGTTCTGCAGGTAGAAGAAGACCAGCAGGGTCAGAGCGTAGTTATTAAGCAGTGGTCCACCGCCGGACGGATTCCCTTTCAGAGAGAAGATAAACAGAGATAAAGACAAAGCAGGACAAATAAAACTATCCAATAGTATATCATATGGACCTGTTTAACTCTTCTATAGATGAAATATCAATAATAAAATAGATAAAATGCAATAAAACACAATAAAATGTCTTGTGCCAAGCGATTATGGCCCTGAATCCACTGCAACCCTGATGTATTTATAAATAGTGCAGAATAAAAACATTGCTTTAATTCGTTTAATGGCTCTTAGGTCATAGTAGAAGTGGAGATGTGCTGTCATCTTCTGGTCATAGGAGGAAATTATTTAGGAAAATTACAGACATTATATTACCAAAAGTATATGGACACTCGATCCTAAGCCTGTAAGACATCCTATTGTTATTCCACAGGCATGAAAAAATCTTCCACCTGATTTTCCAGACTTCACTGTTATCAAAGAAAAAAGCTGGAGCTTGACTAAATACGTTTGAGAGACGGGTGGCCGAAGCATTGAAATGGATTAACGCCCTACCCAGGGTATTTCTGCCTCGCGTCCAGTGTTTTCTGGACCCGCCACTGACCACGAAATGAACGTCCAGCCTTCCGTTCAGGTCTTCAGGCTTCTTAACGGCTCAATCGTCGTTCCTGGGTTTGTATCGATCATCATGTTGCTGGCCGTCCTCTTTCTCTTTTACTTTCAATTTTTCCAAGCTGAATTGTGTATTCAATTCAATTTAACTGTCATTATACCAATACAGGGTTGTACAGCATAACTAAACAACAAGTGCTGCAAAAAGTGCAAGATACATTGATCACTGCAGCAGAAAAACTGAGAGGGTGATTAATGTTACACATTCGTAACAGTAATTTTAACATAATAACATCATTCAAATGCATGTCGTCTTTCCCTTTAGTTATCAATGGCAAACATGCGACAAATGAGGGATAACTGTGCCTGTAGCTTAATGTATTAAAAAGACAACAGCGCCCCCTTATGAGGAATATTCACATTGCTAAATGTGAGTGAGTGAGTGAGTGAGTGAGCACCTGCTATATGTTTCTGTTTGGCCCAGAATCGAAAGGTATAGACAAGAGGACGAACTCTAGAATCCAGTCCGGAACACAACTGCAGGAACCTTGTGTTTCTTACTGCCAATCTGCCAGAGACAAGAGAGAGAGACTTAAGAAATGAGCTTTCCGATATGATACTTGATTCTCAAAATTTTGGCTCAACCAGAGTACCGATACCAATACCAAATTCTATATATATTTTGTTTATGCATTTTCACCTGCACTTTGACGAGTGCAATGTGGATCAGCACTGTGTACGGAGAGCCACACCCTGATCAGCGCACTCTTTCCTCGTCTCTTAGCAGGCGCCATCAATCAGCCAGCAGAGGTCGCAATTGCATCAGTTATGAGAGAGACCCCATCCGGCTTAATATCCCACCCCATGTGAACAACAGGCCGATCGTTGTTCATGTGGCCGCTCAGCCTAGCTGGCAGGCAGAGCTGGGACTCGATGCGATGTATTCGAGATCCCAGCACTGGTGTTCTAGCGCAGTGGTAATAATAAATAATTAGAGATGGATACATCAGCAGTAAAAACACGGGTGTTATTTTACGGGTGTCATTGTTTCTAATCACCCCTAGGTGGGAGCAGCGTCTCATTGCAGCAAAAAAGCTCATTTGTGAGCAGTACAGTTTATTCTGTCCGCCGGTCCGTGAAATTATATATTATATGAAACCGGTCCGTGGTGCAAAAAAGGTTGGGGACCGCTGTTCTAGCGTGTGTTTAACCGCTGCACCACCTGAGAGGCTCACCAATACCAAGTTCTAATATCTAAACATGCTTTTTGATAATTCTATAGTTGCACGTTGGTACAACCCAAAAAAACAGTCCAAAGACGTGAAAGAATTAGTCACGACTGGGTTCGATAGTGAACATGAACTGATGTTATTTATTTATTTAGCTGTTTCACGCTGTGATTAGACAGTGGTTATATTTACGGCAGGAAAAGGTAGGTAGTTCTCATATTTCAGTTTATAGTCCTTGTCAAGTGTTGTTCTTATATGTTTTTTTGTCTCTTTTAGACCATTGATGACTGTTTTCATTTCGGTTTGATTAAAGAATTTTCTCATAGTCATTGGTATTGCAATAGATCGTCACTGCTGTAAATATTTAGGACATTCAGTTAGCACATGTTTGATTGAAATGGGTATATGGCAGGTATCACAGAGTGGAGGAGCTTCTCCTCTTACAAGACGTGTGTGTCCAATGTGGCATCTGGTATAAAGCACCTGATCAATACGACTTTCTGGCTGCATTTTTATTTAGAAGGAAATGCCTGGACATATTTCATAACGTTAATTTCCGCTTTGTGTGTTCCATTCTATTTGGCACGAATGTTTGTTTTTTTTAACCCCTTTTTCTCCCACTTTTAGCGCATCCAATTTCTGCCCGTCAATCATCCTCTCACTAATGCTGGTCCCTGCTCCTGATTGGGGAGGACGAGGCTGCTCCACGCCCCCTCCGAAACGTGCACAGCAATCGAACATCTTATCACCTACACTTGACGAGCGCAGTGCGGTAAAGCGCTGTGCACGGAGGGCCACACCCTCTACCGCACTCCTTTCCCATCTCCGTGCAGGCGCCACCAACCAGCCAGCAGAGGTCGTAATCGCACTAGTCTCAGAGAGAGTCCCCATCCGGCTTAGTCCCGCCCCTTATCTGAACAACAAGCCAATCGTTGTTCATGTAACCACTCAGCCGCAGCCGGCAAGGCAGATCCGAGATTCGATACGATGTATTCGAGATCCCAGCTCTGGTGAACAGCGTGTGTTTTACCGCTGCGCCACCTGAGCGGCAGCACAAATGTTTAATGTAGGCAGATATTAGTTGTTTGGCATTTGCTGGGAGAAGTTTGCAGTCTATTGTTTGTTCTCTTGCTGTGCTCCTTGCTAATCTGTCTGCCTTTTCATTGAATTTGAACTGATGAATCATGGGTAACCTGAAACTACCTCTCCTGACATAAATGTAACTAAAGTGTAAATCATCACTAATAAATAGATAAATAATCATTCTCTGCTGCACTGATGACTGTATTATTATTATTACTAACCTGTTGTTGATGGTTATGTCTCCATGCAGGTCGAGTTGACGATGGCTGAACTTGACCACCGGGAGGCGGGCGGTGCTGACCGGCTGCACCTTGTGCACCCCGGGCACGCACTTCCTCAAAATAGCCGCCACCAGCTCCAGCAGCTCGGCCGGGGACGCCGTAGCCAGGTCGATGTCAGACAGGATGGAGTCTTCTGATTGGCCGTCCTCTGACTTATTCTCACCCGTCTGACGGTCAAGAGAAAAAATGGTCAAACACAAATGATTTCATCCCCTCTGGATCTCCCTATTTAGTCATTTCCTATTCCCAGTTGTAAAGACGCTGCCGCTTACACAACCCCTGAACTGATCAAGGAAATCTGTGGCCACTACTTTTCACCTGCCAGTGCTCGGTTCCCACACAGAGCTGTATTTTTTAAGGAGAGCCACACTAAGCTCCTTTATACCCCCCCCTCCCCCCCCAAAACACACACACACACACACACACACACACAAAACCCAGTCATTCAGGGTCTATTTGTCTGGATGTCCAGCCAGGTCACTGGCGCTACCCATATAAACCCAGAAAAGCCCTCAAAACTGATAAGCAGTAAGATTCAGATTCTTGGACTTAATTAACATTCATGATAAAGTCAATACAAATACAAATAAATCAATATTTGGCATGTCTACACTGGAGTCACTGACCTGCTCAGATCTCTTGGTGCGATTCTGGAAGGTTTGTGTGCTTTGCAGATCCAAGTCCAGATCGAGGTCACACGAGTGGACGCCGAACGTGTTCACCGAGGAACCGAAAGGTAAAATCTGACAATCTGTATCCAAAAATAGAAGAAAAAAAAAGATATATCAGCAGGCTCCTTAAATCTAGCATGAGCAGTAGATGAAGAACTGCCGTTCCAGCAGCAACCCCGGTCCTGGAATTAGTTCTTTAGGCATCGTGGTGAAATGTCTGACCTGGTAGGAACTCTGTGAGGACCTCCTGCAGCAGCTGAACGAGGAGCTCCCTGGCTTTGCTTTCGTTCTCACCAAGCTGGAAATTCTCCACCACCTTCTGCATCTGCTCGTTCACCTGATAAAGACAGGACATGAAGAATGAGTGGAACACACTTTTCTTCAAACAAACACTTTTCCTCAAGAGGACTCACAAATTTCAATTCTTTCATGAGTCTGGTGCAATTGTATGCTCAAAAATAGCTCCAGGTCAAGAGCGCCCCCCTCCAAACTGAGACTACACAAGATCCATGTGTTTCACTCTTCTCAAAGTTCCCCTCAGAGTAAGGTGTCAGTTTGGGTCTGATTTCCAAATATTTATTTATATTATTAGGATTTTAGTGTCATGTTTTACACTTTGATTCCTTTCATGACAGGACAGGTAGTTACTGCTTACAAGATTCATCAGTTCAAGTTTTTGTAATGTCAAACAGTAATGGTCTTTGTACTGTGGGAGGAAACCCATGAAGACAAGGGGAGAACATGCAAACTCCACACAGAAAGGACCCAGACCGCTCTATCAGGGAATCGAACCCCGGACCTTCTTGCTGTGAGGCGACAGTTCTACCCACCAAATAAAAACAGCACAGCGTGTACTTATGGACAGTTGTTGGGTGGGACAGAGAGATCTCTACGTTGCTGTCTGTATATTTTTGACCCAGCGTACTTACAGAAAAATCACAAACTCATAAAAGAACTCAAATGTCCAGGATTCAGACCTGACAAGAGAATGTAAATGTTTGAGCTTAAATTGATTTATTTAGACGTTTTACGCCGTGTTTACACAACGGTTATATTCACGGCAGGAGGGGTAGGTCAGGCTAGGGTAGGTTTTTATCAGTCTATAGCCCTATATAGTCTGTTGTTTTCATTTGCGTTCTTTTAGACCCATTTTTTTAAGACATTGATGATTGTTTCTATTTTGAGCTGAAATGTAAAGGGGGTTCTTACAGAAGCCGTTTGGCAGAGCTCGTGGTTGAGTTTCTCCAGGTTGACCTGAGGTTTGTTTGGGTCGTGCTTTGCTTTGCTGGCCAGTTTGAAGCCTTTCCTCTCTCTGGGTTTGATGCGGAGCTTTAGTCCGTCCAGGCGGTGCTGCAGCTGAGCCAAGGCCACATCCGTACTAGCCGGTTCACTGAACTCCACTATAGCGTACAGACCCTGCACGAGAGAACACACATGCTTACAGGTTCAGTTCTTCCCAAATGTGAATATAATAATGTCATTCAACTCCCTGTCAGAATAAACTCTTTAAAAACTCTAAAGCATACACACACACCCGATCCTTGTCCATGATGACTTCAGCCACGGGTCCATACTGCTGGAAGTACTCGGTCAGCTCAGTTACGGATGTCGCTGGCTTAAAACCACTGACGTAGACGCTGTTCTCCTCCTGAGATTTCCTCTTGGCCCGGAGCCGACAGAGGTGCTGGTGCTTCTTCCCCTTCATGTGATCTTCCAAACTGGGCTCTGTGTAGAAACAAGAATCCAGATTAAATAGACTAATTGATGGACTGAACATGTACCTCAGACCTAATTTTAGTCAATCATAAAGAAGTGGAGACAATAATGAACCTACAGCCACATTGCCTAGGTTAGAAACCCAGAAAGAAAACCCAGATTGTTATATTACGCCGAGAGGTCCTGGGAAAAACCGAGGACTGTTCCACCTGGGAATCGAACCCAAGACCTTCTTGCTGTAAGGCAACAGTGCTTCAGGTGGCGCAGCGGTAAAACACGCTAGTGCACCAGAGCTGACATTTCAAACTTGTCGGTTCGAATCTCAGCATGAACAATGATTGGCTGTTGTTCATACACGGTGGGTAAACCGGATAGGGACCTCATAACTGAGCGAATTACGACCTCTGCTGGCTGATTGTTGGCGCCTGCACAGAGTCGAGGGATAATGCGTTGATCAGGGTGTGACCCTACGCACACAAAGCTGATCCGCATATGAACTCGCCTTGTACAGGTGAAAAGATGCAGTCGGCTACTGCACACGTGTCGGAGGGGGCGCGTGATAGTCTCGCTTTTCTCAATCACATACATATTACTTTTTTGCTCTTCTGGGGAGCCTTTCTACAGTAGAGTCAGTAAGGTCAAGCACTGACGTTGAAAGAGAGAGCCTGGACCTAGTGAACTCCCACAGAGTGGACAAACACAGTCATGGACAATTTTGTACCTCTAATTCACCTCACTTGCACGTCTTTGGACTGTGGGAGGAAACCGGAGCTCCAGGAGGAAACCCACACAGACACGGGGAGAACCTGCAAACTCCACACAGAAAGGACCCGGACCGCCCCACCTGGGAATCAAACCCAGGACCTTCTTGCTGTGAGGAGACAGTGTTGTGTCGTGATTTAAAAGCTGCTGGACTACAGGTGTTTTGATTTCGTATTAAAGCTCACTTGACTGTAAACAGTGTCACCCATGTTCCAGTGAATCGTGGATCACACCTGAACATCTCACCTGAACGTAATTTCACTGAATGCTTTTAATATGCGCACTTTTTTAAACTAGCACTATTTATTTGGGCACAGAGAAGTCACCAGGAGTCAATAAATGACACATTTAATGTAAATTCTACCACTTGTTGAGTGATTCAGGGAGTTTTGATGTCGTTAGCACACATGCTAACAGCACCAGCACTGCAAACGCACTAAAAACGTTCAGCTCACTCACGTTAGCTTAGCATAGCATGTTAGCATTGAGTGTTTTATGTGTTAAGAGTATGCTTTGATTCTAATAAACTTACTGTTTGGTATTTGGACATCGCACAGCTTGCAGTAGAACCCCGTCGGTGTGTTCTGAATGTCTTTATCCGCCTCCATACCACTGATAACACAAACTGCTAAGCACAGAGGTACAAACAAATCAAATCTCCCTCCACGGTGGGTTTCGCTCTTCCCCACCCGTATTCAGTCAAGTCCCGCCCCTAAACAGCGATTGGGTAGGAGTATCCCGCCTCATGCGCTGTGATTGGCTGCTACTTCTCCTATTACATACTGTTTAGTAAGTACACCGATCAGCCATAACATTAAAACCACCTCCTTGTTTCTACACTCACTGTCCATTTTATCAGCTCCACTTACCATATAGAAGCACTTCGTAGTTCTACAATTACTGACTGTAGTCCATCTTTTTCTCTACATGCTTTGTTAGCCTCCTTTCATGCTGTTCTTCAATGGTCAGGACCCCCACAGGACCACCACAGAGCAGGTATTATTTAGGTGGTGGATCATTCTCAGCACTGCAGTGACACTGACACTGCTGGAGTTTTTAAACACCTCACTGTTACTGCTGGACTAAGAATAGTCCACCAACCAAATATATCTAGCCAACAGCCCCACGTTGGCAACATCCTGTGACCACTGATGAAGGTCTAGAAGACGACCAACTCAAACAGCAGCAATAGATGAGCGATCGTCTCTGACTTTACATCTACAAGGTGGACCAACTAGGTAGGAGTGTCTAATAGAGTGGACAGTGAGTGGACACGGTGTTTAAAAACTCCAGCAGCGCTGCTGTGTCTGATCCACTCATACCAGCACAACACACACTAACACACCACCACCATGTCAGTGTCACTGCAGTGTTGAGAATGATCCACCACTCTGTGGGGGTCCTGACCATTAAAGAACAGGGTGAAAGCAGGTTAAAAAAAGTATGTAAACAGACGGACTACAGTCAGTAATTGTAGAACTACAAAGTGGTTCTGTATGGTAAGTGGAGCTGATAAAATGGACAGTGAGTGTAGAAACAAGGAGGTGGTTTTAATGTTATGGCTGATTGGTGTATATTATGTATAATGCTTACTACACTCAATATACAGTGTATCACAAAAGTGAGTACACCCCTCACATTTCTGCAAATATTTCATTATATCTTTTCATGGGACAACACTATAGAAATAAAACTTGGATATAACTTAGAGTAGTCAGTGTACAACTTGTATAGCAGTGTAGATTTACTGTCTTCTGAAAATAACTCAACACACAGCCATTAATGTCTAAATAGCTGCAACATAAGTGAGTACACCCCACAGTGAACATGTCCAAATTGTGCCCAAAGTGTCAATATTTTGTGTGACCACCATTATTATCCAGCACTGCCTTAACCCTCCTGGGCATGGAATTCACCAGAGCTGCAGAGGTTGCTACTGGAATCCTCTTCCACTCCTCCATGATGACATCACGGAGCTGGTGGATGTTAGACACCTTGAACTTCTCCACCTTCCACTTGAGGATGCGCCACAGGTGCTCAATTGGGTTTAGTCCATCACCTTTACCTTCAGCTTCCTCAGCAAGGCAGTTGTCATCTTGGAGGTTGTGTTTGGGGTCATTATCTTGTTGGAAAACTGCCATGAGGCCCAGTTTTCGAAGGGAGGGGATCATGCTCTGTTTCAGAATGTCACAGTACATGTTGAAATTCATGTTTCCCTCAATGAACTGCAGCTCCCCAGTGCCAGCAACACTCATGCAGCCCAAGACCATGATGCTACCACCACCATGCTTGACTGTAGGCAAGATACAGTTGTCTTGGTACTTCTCACCAGGGCGCCGCCACACATGCTGGACACCATCTGAGCCAAACAAGTTTATCTTGGTCTCGTCAGACCACAGGGCATTCCAGTAATCCATGTTCTTGGACTGCTTGTCTTCAGCAAACTGTTTGCGGGCTTTCTTGTGCGTCAGCTTCCTTCTGGGATGACGACCATGCAGACCGAGTTGATGCAGTGTGCGGCGTATGGTCTGAGCACTGACAGGCTGACCTCCCACGTCTTCAACCTCTGCAGCAATGCTGGCAGCACTCATGTGTCTATTTTTTAAAGCCAACCTCTGGATATGACGCCGAACACGTGGACTCAACTTCTTTGGTCGACCCTGGCGAAGCCTGTTCCGAGTGGAACCTGTCCTGGAAAACCGCTGAATGACCTTGGCCACCATGCTGTAGCTCAGTTTTAGGGTGTTAGCAATCTTCTTATAGCCCAGGCCATCTTTGTGGAGAGCAACAATTCTATTTCTCACATCCTCAGAGAGTTCTTTGCCATGAGGTGCCATGTTGAATATCCAGTGGCCAGTATGAGAGAATTGTACCCAAAACACCAAATTTAACAGCCCTGCTCCCCATTTACACCTGGGACCTTGACACATGACACCAGGGAGGGACAACGACACATTTGGGCACAATTTGGACATGTTCACTGTGGGGTGTACTCACTTATGTTGCCAGCTATTTAGACATTAATGGCTGTGTGTTGAGTTATTTTCAGAAGACAGTAAATCTACACTGCTATACAAGTTGTACACTGACTACTCTAAGTTATATCCAAGTTTTATTTCTATAGTGTTGTCCCATGAAAAGATATAATGAAATATTTGCAGAAATGTGAGGGGTGTACTTACTTTTGTGATACACTGTACATAATACGAGGGCTCTTCAAAAAGTTTCAGCACTTTTTTAAACTCTATTTATTAAGAATTTCACAAACAAACTCCATCACTTTTCTATATCGTCACCTTCAGATGCATTTTTCCAGCATCGTACCAACTTTTTAATGTTCTCAGCAAAAAATGTTTTGGTTGAGCTTGTAGCCACTGATGCAGCGCTGCATTTACATCATCATCACATGAAAATCTTCTTCCCATTAAAGCTTATTTAAGCGTCCAAAAAGGTGGAAATCAGATGGAGCTAAATCCAGACTATAAGCGTCTCTCAGAAGATCCATGCTTACTGGTCCACAGTTACTAGTCATGGTTCAAATTACAAGGGAATTAAGGGGTCTGACCCTGCCAATTAAAACTTGAACCCCCCTTTCCCCCCTAAAGAGGTAGAAGCACCAGTACAGGAGGCTGTTGGTTAGCTAAACGATAAACCTTACAAACTAGCTGATCCTAGCATTCATCAATATGGAGCAGGCACAATCTAATTCAGAAACTCAGAAAGCAATACAGTTCATTAAACAAGGTAGAACGCTACTTACAATACCATACAGTGCCTTCTCTGGCTTGTGCAAGTGCAACCTTAATGAAGATGTAACCAATAATGTGAGCAAAGGCAGGCAGACGAGACCAGAAACTGTATGGTTCACTAAAAGGGTGTCTGAAATCATTTACACTCTATCATTAGTATTTTGCAGAATAGAATTGTGTCATGTCAGTCACATACTGTACAGCAAGTCACATTTGTACATTCACGACATTTAGGAGACGCTTTTTATCCAAAGCAGCTTAATTGTGACAAGATGCAAGCCATAGCCTAGTGGTTAAAGTACTGGACTAGTGATCAGTAGGTCACTGGTTCAAGCCCCACCACTGCCAGGTTGCTGCTGTTGGGCCCTTGAGCAAGGCCCTTATCCCTTAATTGCTCAGACTATAGTCAGTGCAATAAAAGTCTCTTTAGATAAAGGCGTCTGCTAAATGCCTAAATTATAAATACAAACTAATCAATTAAGGGTTAAGGGTCCAACAGTGGTGGGGCTTGATCTGGCAACCTTCTGATTACATTTTCGGCATTTAGCAGACGCTCTTATCCAGAGCGGCTTACAGAAGTGCTTCCATACTAGTACTAGTCCAGTATATTCACCACTAGGCTACAGCTGCCCTACACTTTATCCTGATCCTGTGTTTGATGCTTTGATACATAGACATCACTGGCTGTGTCTGGGGAAGGCGGAGGCTGTGATGGACTAGGATGGTATTCCTGCCTTGTGCCCACTTACCATGACCAGGATATTTATTTATTAGAATTTTAACGTCATGTTTTACACACGTTGGTTACATTCATGACAGGAAGGGTAGTTACCGTTACACAAGTTAAATGTCAAACATAGTGATGGACAATTTTGTATCTTCAGTTAACCTGACTGCACGTCTTTGGACTGTGGGAGGAAACCGGAGCTCCTGGAGGAAATCCACCCAGACACAGGAAGAACGTGCAAACTCCACACAGAAAGGACCCGGACCGCCCTACCTGGGGATCAAACCCAGGACCTTCTTGCTGTGAGACCACAGTGCTACCCACTGAGCCGCTATGACCAGGATTAAAAAAAAAAAAAAAAAAAAAAAAAAAAAAAAAAAACATTTTGCACATCACTGTTCCATGTTAAATCCAGTTAATGAAGTGTAAAAGTGCTTTAAAATGTCCAAAGGTTTATTTGAAGTAAACAATGCACTCATTTATACTTAGAAATTCAACAAAAAATGTCATTTGACCACAGGTACACAAATCTTTGCATACAATATTGCATGTTTAAATTTACTTTATTTTGGCTAGTATTTGGTAAGTGGGTTCCTTACAGCACCGAGAACCTAAATATAATACAATGTGCAGAAGGAGGTCACAACTGGTCCAGAGCCACTGAGGTGAAGGTAGAAATACCAATCCATCCATCACAGGCTATTCAGAGATGCCAAAGGTGACCGGAGAACCAAAGACGAGGTTTAAACCCTTTCCGAAACACATCAGTCCAGCTTTAAAGAAAGCAAGAGCTTTATTTCAAAACAATAATCTTTAAGTCCATAGCATTGTAAAGCTTGCTGTACTGTGGGCAGTGTCACCCAGGTTCCAGCAAGGGCCTCAATTGCTTGAATCACAATTTTTCAGTGTAATTAGTTTTCTTAAAAAGCCTAAGAAACTTTCAAAGACTTTTATGTACTTTAATACTTTAATGCAAACTAACCCAATTCAAATGGGTTTAGAGAAGTCACCAGCTATAGCCAATCCAACTGTGCCATGCTACAAAGTTAAAAATATATTTTATTTAGCAATTTATTTACCTAAACTGGTGGGTGTGTGTGTTGGGAAGAAACTATTCTTAAAAAGCAAAGAGGGACAGACCAAGCATTCAGTCACAGAAAAAGAACAGTTGCAGAGGTTATTAAAATCCCAAGAGTCACAGCTGAGGTAAAAGATTTTATTGCTGAAAACACCAGGTTTTCCAAAACAAAATGCCATTTTGTTTAATACAAGTTACATTTGTAGTCACCCATTCTTCAAATCCTCAATTTTTTTTTTTTTAAACGTTTCACTTGTTTATCAAATACAAAACAGAATAAAATTTAAGGTTCGATTACAAGAGCTCAACATTTCAGGACTTTCTAAGCAAGGATAAAAACACGACAACATGGAAATGTCAACCGCCTCGAGCTGCCCAAGCTTAAAAAAATAAATCTGAAACTTTTGAAAAGGACATTTAAAAAAGACCAGCAACTTAATCAAGTTTTGCAATGGAACATTAAACTGACCAGAGAAGTACAAACGTTAGCATAATCACATGGTCCCCATATATAAAAACATCACTCATGCCTTAAGATTATTTACAATGAGATCAGTGCTTTATTTCCTCCTTGTCCGCCTCACGGGAGCTGAAGCGACGTCCGCTTCCTCCTTCTTATGAGCTCTGGTCCCTCGACGAGTGGTTACCTCTGTAAATGCAAACAGCCGCCTCATTTAGCAATCAAAATACAAGAACCAAGAACAAGAAGTTCAACAACACAGAAATGAGTGGTTGTGTTTTAACAGCTATACATCAATCAGCATAACATTAAAACCACCTCCTTGTTTCTACACTCACTGTCCATTTTATCAGCTCCACTTACCATATAGAAGCACTTTGTTGTTCTACAATTACTGACTGTAGTCCATCTGTTTCTCTACATACTTTTTAACCTGCTTTCACCCTGTTCTTTGATGGTCAAGACTCTCGCAGGACCCCCACAGAGCAGGTATTATTTAGGTGGTGGATGATTCTCAGCACTGCAGTGACACTGACATGGTGGTGGTGTGTTAGTGTGTGTTGTGCTGGTATGAGTGGATCACACACAGCAGCTCTGCTGAAGTTTTTAAATACCGTGTCCACTCAATGTCCACTCTATTAGACACTCCTACCTAGTTTGTCCACCTTGTAAATGTAAAGTCAGAGACGATCGCTCATCTATTGCTGCTGTTTGAGTTCATGTTGTAGACCATCAGTGGTCACAGGATGCTGCCCACGGGGCACTGTTGGCTGGATATAATTTTTGGTTGGTGGACTTTTCTCAGTCCAGCAGTGACAGTGGTGTGTTCAAAAACTCCAGCAGCGCTGCTGTATCTTATCCACTCATACCAGCACAACACACACTAACCATGATCCACCACCCAAATAATACCTGCTCTGTGGTGGTCCAGACCATTGAAGAACAGCATGAGAGGAGGCTAACAAAGCATGCAGAGAAACAAATGGACTACAGTCAGTAATTGTAGAACTACAAAGTGCTCCTATATGGTAAGTGGAGCTGATAAAATGGACAGTGAGTGTAGAAGCAAGGTGGTTTTAATGTTATGGCTGATCAGTGTATGTCTGTACTGTTAGGAGTCTCAAAAGAAAACCAAAAATATTTACCTTCCGCTGGATCCTCAGCCTGGGTTCGGACAGCAGGGGTTTCCGGAGTTGCTTTTCTTCTGCCTCTTGCAGGTTTTTCATGTGTCATAGAAGCAGGTTTGGTTTCTTCTGCCTCCACTTCAGCGATATCTTCAACCTCCTTGGCTGGTGTTTTTGCATCAGCTGCCTTTCCTCTTCGCCTCTTTGGTAAAGACTCCACGACCGGTGTTTCCTCAGCTCCAACCTCTACCTCCTTTATTTTCTGTCCTCTTTTTAGGACAACAGCTTCATTTAGTTTAGAAACTGCTGAAGCACCGGTTCTTCCTCTCCTGACTGGTGTAACATTTTCTTCAACAGTTGGCTTTGGCTTCTCTGGTTCTTCTTGCTTCTTTGTGACTCTTCCTTTGCGGCCCTTGGCAGGAGGGTCTGCTGATTCCTGCGACTTTTGTTTAGGCTCTTCCTCAGCAGGAGGCTTAAACTCTCCGATGTTCTTCCAGGTCACAAGATCAGAGTTCCAATTGACAGCTTTCTTTGAAACTTTACCCTCATGGTCAGTGTGAGCGTCAGTAGCTGCTGGTTCCTCGGCTTCATTAACAGAGGCGTCCTTGTTTGAAGCTTTATTAGTCTTAGCAGCTCTTCCTCTTCCTCTCTTAGCTGACACCTTTATGCTGGAATTGTCATGACTATCAGAGTCTTCTGCTGGTGCAGGCTTAGTTTCAACAACTGGTTCGGTCACTTGGTTGGTCTCCTCGACTGCTGCAGGGGCATCATCTGTAATTTCTTTCACCTCTGGTTTTACAGCAGCTTTCCTGCCACGGCTTGGCTTGACTACTGGAGCAGGAACTTCTGCTGCAGCTGCACGGCGTCCTCTTTTCACTGGAACCTCTGGTTCCACCCTGACAGTCGCCGTCCTTTTTCCTCGAGTTGATTTGACAGCAGGAGCATCTGAACGCTGAACCTCATCACTGTCATTTTCAGGCACGGCTTGAACTTTTTCCTGGGCTTTTTCTGAAACTTGACCTTTGGGCTGAGTTGCTCTCCGTCCTCCTCGGACATTTTTTACCACAGATTCCACCACCGGTTCAGCAGAGTCAGTGACTGCTGCAATGCCTTCGGCACGAGGCTCATCAACTTCATGGTCTTTTGAAGACACTAGTTTCGCTCTCCTTCCACGGCCAGGCTTCACCTCTACAGCATCACCATTATCATTGTCGGACTCTTTATTGACTGGAGTGGCTTCCACAGTTTTTTCCACTTGGTCTGTTTTTAAGGCTTTCTTTTGCATGGTCCTGCCTTTTCTTGACCTTGAGTTGGAACTGGAAGGAAACTCAGCCTCTGAAGATTCAGCACTTACTGGTACTGCCTCATCAACGTCACCTTGAGGTCTTTTGATGTCTGCCTTAATAGTTGGGGCAGAATTAGTTTCCTCAAATTGTTCAGTTTTTGAGGATTCCTTCGTATTGGCCTTGCCTCTTCTTGACCTTGCGTTGGATTTTACAGGAAGCTCAGTCTCTGCTGATAACTTAAGTCTAGTTTCAGAGCTCACGGCAGCCTCCTCATTTGTTGAGACGGATTCAGACACGTTCTCAATTTGTGTCTTTGGTGTTTCCTGCTTTGCTGCCTTGCCTCTTCTTGACCTTGTGTTGGACTTCACAGGTGCATCAGGCTCTGCATTCTCTGGCACTGCAACAACTACAGCTTCAGAGCTTTTGTCAGGGTCCTCACTAACAGTGGTTGGCTCAGGTGCTTCAACTGGTGCTGCCTTTGAAATTCCCTTCTTTTCTACCTTGCCTCTTCGTGACCTTGAGTTGGCTTTCGCAGGAGCTTCAGTCTCTGAAGGCTGTGGTTCAGCACTCACTCGTAATGCCTCGTCTACAGGTTCAGGTGTCCTTTCTGCCTCTGAACTCGTCGTGTCAGACTCATTAACGGTGGCAGTTTCAGAGTCCTCAACTGGTTCTGTACGTGGAGACTTCTTCGTGGTCACCTTGCCTCTTCTTGACCTTGTGTTTGACTTTACAGGTTCCTCAATCTCTGCTAATGCCTCAGGTTCACGCTCATTTACTACAGCTTCAGAGAGCTGAAGGTTTGACTCGTCATTAACTGGAGCTGGTTTAGGATCCTCAGGTTGTACCGTCTTCTGGGTTTCCTTATTTGCTGCCCTGCCTCTCCTTGCTCTAACAGCTGGCTTATCAACTACAGCTTCTGGTTCTTCTGTTACTGTGCTGATGGACTGATTTTCAGATTCTTGTTCGGCTTTCCGTCCTCTCTTGGCTTTAGAAGGGGCTGGTGACTTCAGAGAGGTAAGAGGCTCAGAAGCCTTGGAGTCCTCTATGTTTACAACTGGTTTAACATCTTCAGATTTCATTCCTCTCCTGGGTTTAAGTGCTATCTTTACCTCTGTCTTTGATGTTTTTCCTCTGGTGGACTTTCTAGCAGGACTCTGGGTAGGGATATCCTCTACCAGGTCAGCAATGGCCTTGCCTCTTCCTCGTCTTCCTTTCACAGGGGCAGAAACCTGAGAAGACTCCACGGCATGGACAACAGTTTCCTCGATCATGCCCTCCACAGAATCAGACTCAACCTGGGGTTCCTGTGCGTTTTGTTCAACTGAGGTGACCTCTTCCACATCCTGGCTAGTTTTGGTTTCAGCATCTTCTACATTAATTTGTGAAATGTTCTGGACACCACCAGCTGCTTCAGTGTCCATGTCCTCGACTGGACAGATGTTTTCCTTGTCTTCAGGATGTACCTCAAGTGATTCGTTCTTGTCCATCTGTACCATCTCAGTCAAACAAGCACTTGACTTGCTTACTGCTTCCTCAGCATGTTCTGCCAGGTTCTGCGAATCATCCACCACTTCAGCTGCACTTGGCTTGGGAGTCTTCATCAGTTTGCCAATCTCAAAGTCCTTTTCGACTGGCTGCTGTTTTTCCTTGGGGGTTCTAAGTAACCTCCTTATACCAACCATGTCCTCAACAGGTTGGGATTTCTGTTTGGGAGTCTTCATCATTTGTTTAATGTCAGTCAGATCTTCCTCAGCAGGTTGGGCTTTCTGTTTGGGAGTCTTCATCATTTGTTTAATGTCAGTCAGATCTTCCTCAGCAGGTTGGGCTTTCTGTTTGGGAGTCTTTGTCATCTGAATGCCAGTCAGATCTACTTCGGCAGATTGGGCTTTTAGTTTGGGAGTCTCCATCATTTGTTTAATGCCCGTCAAGTCCTCTTCAACAAGTTTGCTCTTCTGCTTGGGAGTCTTCATCATGTTCTTAATGCCAGTCAAATCCACTTCAGCAGGTTGGGCTTTCTGTTTGGGAGACTTCGTTTGTTTAACACCAGTAAGCTCTACTTCAGCAGGTTGGGCTTTCTGTTGGGGAGTCTTCATTTGTTTAACACCAGTAAGATCTACTTCAGTAGGTTGGACTTTCTGTTGGGGAGTCTCCATCATCTGTTTAATGCCAGTCAAGTCCTCCTCAACAAGTTGACTCTTCTGCTTAGGAGTCTTCATCATCTGCTGGATGCCTGTCAGATCTTCAACAGGTTCATTTTTTTCTTTGGGAGTTCTCAGCAATCTCTTGACCCCAAAGGAATCTTCAACAGGTGCTCCCCTGACATTAGGGGTCTTCATCAGTTGTGTCACTCCAGTAAGGTCTTCATCTTGCACAGTTTTGTCCTCAGGGCTCTTTGCAGATCTTCTCTGGGCCACATCTGGGCTATGCTTAACCACTGGAGTCGTCATCAACTCCTTTAATCCAGCCATGTCCTCTACGGGAGTCACTTTTTGTTTTGGCGTCTTAAGGAGTTCTTTAAGACCTTCCAGGCTCTCCTCCTGAGGATTTTTTGGCTCTTTGGGAGTCTTGAGCAACTTGCCTCTTAGATCTTCAATAGGCTCGGCCTTCTGCTTGGGCGTTCTCATTAGTCTTTTGACTCCTGTAAGGCATTCTGAAGGTTCTGGCTGGCGTTGTGGCGTTTGCACTGTAACTTGAGCTTCTGCCTGGTCCTCACTGGATGACTCCAATGCAGAAGGTATTGGAGCTTCTAATGCAGAGGAGTCTGAGGTATTCATTTCCTCAATTAAGCTACCATTCTGGTCATCCTGGAGTAGTCTAGTTACAGCTTCAGAGTTGAAACCTTGACATTTGGCGGTGGAGGCAACACTTAATGGAGACACCATCATTTCACCTGGGTAAACAAGTTACAAGCTATGAACAAATGAGGCCAAGTTTTATATATACGCTATATCTAACAAAACTGGTGATAGGATCTATTTTTGCAGGTGCTCGGGTGGAAGAGCTAGCCCACTACTGCTGAGATCTAGGTTCTCAGTGGTGCCATCAGCTGGCAGGCTGCCTACATGCAGGCACAACTGGACACGATTGGCTATGTTGCCGCAATAAATTGGTACCCTGCCGAAGGAATTCCTGCTTTTTGCCCAGGGTTTTCAGTGTGGACCCACAAGGATAAAGCAGTTAATAGAAATAAAAATGAAAACCAGCAAAGGTTTGTGGCCAGTGAACACTGGCAAGGAGCCTAACCAGTAATCAGGATGACCACACTGATCAGCCATAACATTAAAACCACCTCCTTGTTTCTACACTCACTGTCCATTTTATCAGCTCCACTTACCATATAGCAGCATTTTGTAGTTCTACAATTACTGACTGTAGTCCATCTGTTTCTCTGCACACTTTTTAAACCTGCTTTCACCCTGTTCTTCAATGGTCAGGACCCCCACAAAGCAGGTGTTATTTAGGTGGTGGATCATTCTCAGCACTGCAGTGACACTGACATGGTGGAGGTGTGTTAGTGTGTGTTGTGCTGGTTTGAGTGGATCAGACACAGCAACGCTGCTGGAGTTTTTAAATACCGTGTCCACTCACTGTGCACTTTATTAGACACTCCTACCTAGTTGGTTCACCTTGTAGATGTAGTCAGTCAGAGACGAACGCTCATCTATTGCTGCTTGAGTTGGTCATCTTCTAGACCTTCATCAGTGACGCTGCCCACGGGACACTGTTAGCTAGGTATTTTTGGTTGGTGGACTATTGTCAGTCCAGCAGTGATAGTAAGGTGTTTAAAAACTCCAGAAGTGCTGCTGTGTCTGATCCACTCATACCAGCACAACACACACTAACACACCACCACCACCATGTCAGTGTCACTGCAGTGATGAGAATGATCCACCATCTAATTAATACCTGCTCTGTGGTGGTCCTGACCATTGAAGAACAGAATGAAAGGGGGCTAACAAAGCATGCAGAGAAACAGTCAGTAATTGTAGAACTACAAAGTGCTTCTATATGGTAAGTGAAGCTGATAAAATGGACAATGTGTGTAGAAACAAGGAGGTGGTTTTAATGTTATGGCTGATCGGTGTATAACAATGTATACCAGCTAAGCTACAGTTCATTTTATTACAGTAAGGAATGACTCACATTCTTACCTAAATTTTTAAACTGTTTAGACAGTAAAACCTTTGCAGTTTTCCATTGTGAGACCTGACTGCTTCATCAAGCAGTAGCATCCTACTGTAAAAATCAAGAATCCAAAAGCACTACTGACCAGATTCCTCAGGAGTCATCATCACTGACATCTCATCAGGCACAGCGGTTCCTCCAACCGGAGTTTGCGTACACTCAGTCCCGTTTTTAATAGCACTCTTCCGTCTGCTGTTAGCTGGAGTTTTGAAAATATCGGCAACACCTGCAAACGAGGCGAGATTGTAGACGTGATCAGAAAAAAAAAAAAAAAACTCAATACAACTGTTCGTAAGTGAACACAAGATCGAGCGTACCTGTTAGATCCTCGTCCATTTTCATGTCCTCCTTCCTCAGAGCAAGGTTGCATACCACTTTAGGGGCAGCGCCAACAGGGTGGGTGGACCTCAGATAAGCTTTGCCCACTACAATGGTGGCGGGAGAGTCTGCATGTCCAGTGCTGGGATGATCCAGCAGTCGGCGTGCAGGAGTCTGCAACGGTTGTCAAGATGTTTTGATTATGAATACAAACCAGAACCTCTCCGGGCGCAGTGCTTCAATTATGAATTATAAATCCTGCTAAAACGCTGAACAAAACATAGACTTGTGGTTTAACAGGCTACAACGATGACCTACTGAAAGAACTCCCAGTTCGGATTTGTCACTTAGCAGTTACATTCAGCATTTACCTTAGGTTTTATCACTTTGGTCTGCTTGGCTGCTTTTTGCTTGCTAGTCGTCTTCTTAGCACCACCTTCCATCTGAGATTTAGCCTGTCCAAACTTCACAATGTCCGCCCAGGAACTGAGAACTGAAACAGGGAACAAAGAAACAATGGAAAAAAGCAATGAGTATCGACCATGGAAGCCCAAACATCATAATAACTATGTAATATTGGTGGCCAGTCACATTTGCCAACATTTTATAATGGTCTTAAAGCCCAGGCAACAATATAACCATTCACTGTGTGACTTAAATGCTGGACCCTCTGTGTAGTAGTGGATTTAAATATTAAGTACATTTCTGGGTATGTTGGTCATGTTTTATACAGTAGATTCAGTGAATAGATTTATTTATTTCTGTTCGTTTTGCACGAGTACGGTGATTGTCACTAACTCGAATTTCATTACACACAGGCGCTAAAAATGCGTCTACATTAATATTCAATGAGTCGATGCATCGTTTTTAAAACTATGTTTATAAATGATCCTTTTTAATTTCTACACTGTTTCCATTCACAAGCGTTCATATGATTCCCCTCAGCACTACTTGCTGCGTGCAGGACCTCAGTCGTATTTGGTCCAGTCATTGGTTGGCGGCATTAAGCACAGTCTCAAAAAAATGCCGTCTGCAGCCGTCAGAGGCCGATTGTAGAGCTTTCAAAGAAAAGCTCAAAGTCTTCCACGACCCGAATAATTGGGAATAATTAAAACTGGCACAAAACAAAAAGGTGGTTTGTACACTGTGCAAAGCTTTGATGGTACCACAGCAGCACCAGCGCCATGTTGCACGTCTTGTTTCTTTAAAAATCGGAGATCCTAGAATACCGTATAACTAAGCGAGTTCAGTTATGGCGCATTTTTACTTCTATATTGTTTCATTACTCTTCTTAATTGCGGAGATCTTGGACCACCGTATTCCTTAGCGAGTTAAGTTAGGGCGCATTCACACACGCCGCGCACTTCGCCGCGATGGCCTCACGATTTTTGCTGTTGCCGCAGCGATCAAAGCGCAAAAAGCTTCTCATGTGAATGCGCCATAACGTTTACTACGTTGTTTACATCACTTTGAATATGAAGTAAATGTGTAGGTTAGAATCGGGGCTCACTCTGTCATTACTGTACGTAGGGTTGGGCGGTATGACGGTATTGCGGTAAACCGCGGTATTTAAAAATATTGCCGGTATTTTAAAAAATGTGAAGCGCCAAATTTCTGCTTCAGGTTTACCTTGAAAACTGAGACTTTAAGACGTTCAAACAAATGGCTCTTCGTTCTTCGGCCGCTACTGGGTAAACTATAAGACCCCCTGATATTGATATCAACGATGAACAATCATGAAAATTTTGCTACCTTGCCTTAAATGTAGGCCTAATTCAAACAACATTTAAATGAGAAAAAGATTTCTTTTAAAAGGAAAAAAAACTCCAGGGAAGAGACATGATGTGGTTGCATCGCATTAAGTTTCAGAACAATCCTCTCTTGTGCAGAGATGTGCCCGTGTTTGTTTCTGCTTTAAAACATAAGCACCATGAAATAATCAGATTTAACATCATGAAACAAGTTTATTTCTCAATTATTTGTCATTACATTACAAGCACTGCGCGTTTTCTGCATGTTCTCTCTGTAGCTCGGTTACGGCTTAATCTCTGTGTGTGTGTGTGTCGCTCACTCTCTCCGCGATTTCGGATTTAAATTTCAACAATAAACAGCTCTCATTATGACTGATTAATTCCCTCTACTGATGCCAAGCTGAACGGGTGGATTACAGTCGCTAAGAACTGCGCAGAAATAAAAATTACATAACGGCTCCCAGAGACACATTTACACGTATGCGTAAAATATTTATTATAGATCAGATAGTATAAGCAACGTTTTACGTTCTGATCGTTTCATTTTTTGTAATAAAACATTTGAATGCTGTGATTACACTGTAAAGTTTGTTCGACCCCCCCCCCCCCCCCCACCGCGGTAATACCATATACCGCGGTATTTTCTGAAGAAGGTATGACAATCGGCATTACCGCCCAACCCTAACTGTACGTTGGACTTAATTAGACATGCCCACCTCTATTTTATTTCTGCTATAAGTTTAAGCACTTTGCTTTGTGTACGGATCGCCATAAACACATTGCATTCAATATGGAGCACTTGAGATTTTGATAATATAGACATAAACCCTGTTTACATTTAGTTTTGTGTTATATTATTATGCCATACAGTTTGTTGTTAAAATAAAAGAAGCTTAAATGGGATTTTGAATTAAACTTTTTGGAGTAAATGTAATCGTTTAGATTAATCAACTAATCGATAAAATAGTCTATAGATTAATCGATAGAAAAATAGTCGTTAGTGGCAGCCCCAACAGGCACTAACTATACATAATAGATTCCACACGACCAGCTGGGCATCCACACACAGGCGCAATCGGTTGTGCTTGTTGGGGAAAGGTCTATACGGGGTTTTGCTACAGCTGTGCAATTCTGTCCCGTTTCTGAACTATGCAGCAGAGTTAGCATGGTGCATGAGCCACCTTGCTCGACTTTGCTCGCACTTTTGGGAAAACAAGGAGGAGCTTAGTGTAAAATTAAGCCCAAACACAGGCAAACATGCGACATTAATCAACCTCATTCCCGTTCCTGTTGATCCATCCGGAACTAAAAGCATCAGACCGTACCTTTTAAATTAGCTAGTGACGCTCCACTGCGGCGGGACCGCACCATGTTCTTCAGGGAGCTCATTGGCGTCTTCCGACTCGATGCCCTCAAGCTGCTTCTCCTCCTAACAGGGTTCTTGGGGGTCACACATTTCTGAGGCTCTTCAACTACAGGAACAGACTCTTCTTCCACTACCTTCTCTTGATTGGCGACAGGGGATGGGGTGCTGATAATGGAGACTGAAAACCGACCATGCGTAGTAGGTGTCATGAGAAGGGACCCTTCGCTTTTAGATTGCGTGTTAAGTGAACTATTTGAGACCTTGCTAGCAGATTTAGGGGTTTTGGGCGAGGCGGACCTGGAGGAGGAGGCCGCTGGGGTCTTGGGCGAGGCCGACTTGGAGGAGGCCGCTGGGGTCTTGGGTGAAGCAGGCCTGGGGGAGGACGCTGGGGTCTTGGGTGAGGTTTTGGGTGTTTTTGGAGATGGAGTTTTAGCCTTTGTGGCTGGGGACTTCTTCGCTGGAGACGGAGTCTTCGCCAACCGTTTAGGCGAGGCAGATTTAACAGGGCTCTCTGGAACTTTCTCGCCAAAACGGAAACCCTGCAGGCGAGAAACACTGGCGTCCTTACTACAGGTTTGCACCTACAAAGCATAATAAAATAGCTACACAATACCTTACCATTAGGCCGATGGTGGACGCTCGTCTGAGTAAGGACTGGGGCTTCGGGAAAAAACTTAAGCTGCGCCTCCCAGGTGTCGCTCCACGCCTGAGTGGGGAGTCGGGTGGTAGACGCTTGTCAAACAGCTCAGGGCTGAGCAGACCACCAAAGGACACTCGTTTTCTCTTGGCTGCAGGAAGGGGCAGGTTGTTCCTCTTGTGCTTCTTACTGGAAGTCTGGCCATCAACTGTGAGACAAAGCAAAAGCGACCATCAAGGCAGGATCGACTGTAACAAGGAACATCTGAACAGAGAGACGAGGTTGTTTGAGCAATTCCCAAGTAACAATTGACAGTAAGAATTAACAGCCACCTTTACGTTTATTTATTTGTGTTTTAATGCCATGTTTAACACATTTGTGTCATTTAATAGCAAAACAGGTATTATGCTTGTCCATTTTATCTTGTCTTTATACTTTGGTCTATATAATATGTTCATTTTTATGGCTGTTCAGTTTTTTTTTTATAGTTTTAGACGTGTGTACTTGTCTTTCCTTGGTGATTTCAGGGCATTCTATCAGAATGTACTTTATCGTAACACGTGTTTGACAGAGTTGACATGTTGGGGGGGGGTGTTCTTCTTTTATCAGGTGTTGGTGGGTTTCTCTGCTGTGGCCGATTCTGCGGACAACTTTAAATAAATAAAAAATGGTCAGCTGGTTTATGGATCTTAACCCATTTTGTTATGTCATAGCTGTAGGTAGCCATACTAAGCATTTTCTAGCCAAATTATTGCCTACAAAAACAGAAAAGCATGCCATTGTGCTCCGGTGGCACAGCAGGTCTCTTACAGAAGCCCATAACTGCCAAGACTCAAGGCTGTGCCACCAGCCTGATTGTTTTTATAATGCCATGTTATCACATTTGTGATATTCACTGCAGGAATTGGTGTTTTATACTAGTTTTGTTGGTCTTGCATTAAATATGTTTTCAGTCTTATATTATTGAGGAATTTGAGGACTGAATTTGAGTATTATCTTCTTTTAATGTTTTGGGCATGAGTAGTTTTTTTCTGTTGTACTTTGGGTGTTTATTCAGGATGTGTTTTATGGTGATTGGTGTCTGACATTCTTCACAAAGTCTGGGCTCTTCTCCTAGTATTAAGTGTTAGTGTGTTAATCCGGAATGACCTATTCTACATCTAATGTAGATATCATGGTCTGTACATTTTCCATAGTGTATTTTTGGTTTGTTCCTAATGTTGGGGTGAATCTGGTGTAGTTTATTTCTGACTGATTGAGAATTTGCCTGCGTGCTGAGAGAGGAAAGTGCCAAGGGTTTGTCCTTGTAAAAAATTAACACTATTAAACTCTCGCACAGTAGAAGTTAGCAAAGTACATATTTTTGGGGTTTACACCCCCATTTGTAACCAAATGTGTAAATAGCAAAACACTGTGGTCCAATCGTTAACCGAGGGGCTAAGCATGAGCCTCACCATTGTCGTCAGAATCATCTGTGGACACAATCTCATTCAGAACATCTTGGACTTGGAACCTCTTGCCAGCGTTTGCTCTTGGAGAGGTCCTACTGGCCGGTTTGGCTTGAGCTTCCGGAGTCTCGGTGGGTTCTGAGGGATTCTTGGGGGTGGTCTGTTCCTCCGGCGTGACTGCAGGGATTTCAGAGGGGCTGGATCTCCTGGGAGATTTGGGAGACTTGGGCGTTTGCTTGGTGCTCGGACTCTCGAAGGCAATTTGCTGGGCCACTTCTTGAGCAGTGAACTTCTGTGGTGTTGTCTGAGGAGTTTTCTTCTGAGAGACGGGAGTGCCGAGGCTCTGCGAGCGTCTCTTCTGCTTCTCCGCTGCATTCTGAACAGCCGGGGAGGCGATTTTCACATCTGCAGCAAGGTTCTCCACTTGATCTGAAAGCTCAATGACATCACTGCCATTGACAAACTTGGCGCTTGAGGATCTTCGCCTCTTTTTGGTCGATTGTGGGGTCACTGGATGTTCATTCTCCGTACCAGAGGCTGAAACCTTTTTAGGTTCCTCCTTGTTGACTGGAAGCTTTGAGGTAGGTGTGTTAGACAGTGTTGCAGATTTCCACTGTGGTTTCGTGGCCAGATCTCGTTTGACCATATTGTAGAGGTCGGAGAAGGGAGAAGATGTGTTCTCCGTGTTTGTTTTGGCATCTCCAGCGCTCTGGTCCTGAGTGGGCAGGTTGGATCCATCTTTCAAGCAAGTATCTGTGGATGGAAGAGATTTTACACTTACAAGTGTATTAAGTAAGAAGCTACTTGAAAGTTGAATTAACATCACATGACTTTTACACTTGATCTTTGTTATAGTCCCTGTGTTCTGCTACCAAAAAGAAATCCATATATAATCGCTATATATAGTGCAGCAAGGGAGCTAGTGTATCCTTTCTTCACATGGTGAATATCAATACAAATCGTAGTCTAATGCCAAGACTTTTCAAGTCGTCAGATCTCTGTACAGTTCACACTACACGACTGGATCTCTTGTAATCGGGACTCCTTCAAGTCGGTGTGGCTTTCACACTACACGACTGATCGGCGATAGGGGGTTTCACACTACACCATCACCAACTGGAATCGCAGGCGAGCTTCTCTGGTCTCCCAAACTACGTTTTGTCACGAAAACAAACGAGGAGTGACAAAAGGTAACGATACAACGTCCGAAGATGCACGTCAACAATAAGCGAGCGATCAAAGTTTGTGTGCTGATGTGCAGCGTAAAATCAAAGAGAAAAAATAAATGAATGAGTGGATTTGGCTACGCAAACAGCAGTGATCGTCTGTTCTATAGTGAGTTGGAGGTTAATAAATATTTTATGCAATGTAACGTTGGTGTTTTGTAGAGAACGATAAGGTCAGAAATACTGTAAAACTTGTGTGTACCGAATGTATTCTGATATAAACTATATTACGCCCCTGTACCACCTTTTTACACTCCTCCCCTGCGTTTCCCCTCACCCCGTATCTTGCGTTCTCATTGGCTGTTCGACATAGCACTCATTGCCAGCTGGGCGACTCAGATCCAGATATTTGACAAGCTAGAAATCTCGCTTTGGTCGGCGAGCGCTTGGCGAGCCGCTCGGATTAAGTTGTTAAGCAGTTCACACATAGCGATTGAGAGCTGACTTTCGAATGCTGAGCGAACGCCGAGTTGCTCCCGAGCCTTGCATGTAGTTATTATATGGACAATTACTAGTGCCCCGTTGTGCTGTGTAGCTCTGTGGCTCTTTAATAAGATTTAATGCAGCTTTTTTGCCTTTTTTCTATTTTTTCACGTCTCAGAATGACAACTGTAATGATCACTAAACTACATGTCACACAAAACTAAATGCGAATAAATCTGTACTGTCAATCAATATTGTGGATCGTTTTCGAGCTCCGCTTTGCTGTGTATCTAGTAAAAGCAGTGGTAGAAAGAAACTCCTTTTGTTTGCCTGTTACTGCTGATCAGAACAAAAGACTTTGCAGCAAGTGGGCAAATACACTTCTCAAAAACTGAAACAGAGCTTCTTATTATGAGCGTCTCACCTGACAAGTGTTCAGACTTCTTTTCTGTAGAAGCAGGGCTGCTTTTTACCTGTTGGTCCTGTAAAACCTGTGGATAAACAAGATGATAAAGAAAACTGGTGCATATTGTAGCAGCAGCATACCAAAATAAAACAGGACTTAAGGTAAAAATCTGGAGCAATCTTTAACGTCTATATATCAAACAGAACACATGTTGAGGCACCTGTGCTAGATGCTGTGCTATAGTAAGAAGCATCAGGCTCACATGTGCATATATCGAAATGATAAGCAATAAAGTCCATTGACCCACAACGTTCCGAGGTGTTCTGCCATATAAGTGCAGCTGATAAAATGGACAGTGAGTGTAGAAACAAGGTGGTTTTAATATTATGGCTGATCAGTGTATACTGCATTATATGTTACTACTCTGTACATACAGTATGTCTCCTCAATTTCACTTAACTAGTCACTGCTGCACTTTAATTGTAAAAAAAATTAAATAATCTCCATCTTGCACTTCTGGTTAGATGCTACAGCATTTCATTAGATTTGTACTTGTACTCTACACAATGACAAAGTTGAATCTAATATAATTTGACCCAAACTTTAAGCTGCTCCACCACCACGCCACAGTTAGGGCAGGATACAGATTGGATGTAATACATATATGCAAGAGAAAATGCACACAGCACATGGACGATCATTATCTCACTTTAGTCTACACGCCGTGTTGGCTGGTTGAACTTTTACCTTGATAGCTTCACTTTTCCTAGGAGTGGACAACCTCTTTTTCTTCGGAGTCGGTGGAGGTGGGTACTCAAACCTGTAGAACATAAAGTGAACCCAACGGTCAACAATCGGTCATTTACAGTACTGAACTGAAACCGGAAACAGAAGAACAATAAGAATAAAAGGCGCTCACCTGAAAGAACGATCAATAATTGTGATTAGATCTCCATCTTTTAAACGTTCGGACTGTTGCAGAATCTCACCGTTGATACGAGTGGGATTCACTGAGCTCAGGTTGGTCAAAATGAGCTTAAAAACAAAGATATCAATGATTACACACGCCACTGACTCCCGAGTTCCTCTTTAACAGCTGTATTTTTGTTTATCTTACCTCTTTGTTTTCGTTCAGCTCAATTCGGCAGTGCTCCTTGGAAACCTGTGGCAACTGGATCCGAATATCACAGTCCAGCTTCCTACAAGAGAGAAAACAGACGCTCAGGTCTCATAACGCATTCTTAACAAAGCACTTGCAATGGGTCCGACAATCCTCAACCTTAAAGGTGTTAGAACAGGATGTCGAACAGCCAGGATACGAATTTAAAGATTTTATTCTGCAGTCTTTACTCAAGCTTGGCATGATTTCTCTAATTTGAAGTTATCACTGTGTAGAAGAGAATGCGTTGTAACTTCTGGTGATCATTCTGGAAGAGTTGCTTTTTATGAAGTGAACTGAAGTGCATTTGTACCTCTGTGATGTGACTGGACTCTGCCGTGTCTGCACTCAGTGTCCAGAACTCACTATTACATTTACATTTTCAGCATTTAGCAGACGCTTTTATCCAAAGCGACTTACACAGTGCAGAACACGATGAGCAATTGAGGGTTAAGGGCCTTGCTCAGGGACCCAACAGTGGCAACTTGGTGGTGGCGGGGCTTGAACCGGCAACCTTCTGTTTACTAGTCCAGTACCTTAACCACTGAGCTATCACTATTAGACATTACCACAGAGTGAACCGAAATATAATAAACTCTTAAATTCTTTATGATTTTTATTCATTATATTTTTTTGCTAGAATTATATTTATATATATATATATATATATATATATATATATATATATATATATATACTGTATATATTCATTCAAATGATCATCCAGGCTACACAAAGAGGATGGGGTGGGTCCCTGTTGAGTCTGGTTCCTCTCAAGGTTTCTTCCTTGAATGTAAATGTAAGGGAGGCTTTCATTGCCACAGTTGCCCCCTAGCTGCTCAACAGGGGTTTTTGGTTCTGTAAAGTTGCTTTAAGACAATGTCTATTGTAAAAGGCACTATACAAATAAATTTTTACTTATCTAAATAACTAAGCAAGCAGTATTTCAGAAATACGCTTCCTTTTAAATTTAAAGGAGTGTAGGGAAAATGAATAGTTTGCTTTATGCAACAACTATAAATAAGACTGACTGGTTGAAAATACATTAACAGACTATAAGTAAAAACACAGCGATTTAAATATAAATGCAACTAAACCCCAATAAACATACAGTTTAATGACAAGACAGTATAATTTTGTTTAATAAGCATTCTTCTAAATCCATACTGCCATTTCCACATTTACATTTCATTTAAGCTAAATGAGTCCATGTAGGTTAGACGCTTGTTGCTGAACACCTTACATCTTCTCACTAACATTTGAGGCACTTAGGAGCCGCTTTTATCCAAAACAACTTACAACAGGAACAGAAAACGATCCAAGCAACTGAGGGTCGAGGGCTCACTGGTAAATTAATAGTGGTGGGGCTGAAACCAGCAACCTTGGAGTTATCAGTTCAGTTGCGCAAGCACTGACTGAGCAGCATGTTCGTGATCGTGGGATTTTTCCTCATTTAGAATTTATTTAGTCTTGAGTAGCACATTGATTTTTTTTTTAAATACACATTTTACTGTGTACATGCATAAGGCCCCAATGCCTACATTAGTCTGGCAAAACAGATTGCATTACATAGTACTGCATTAGAGAAGAGCATGGAGTGCAAAGTCCATTCGAGGTTCGACCACTGATTAAACCATGTGCCATATTCATATTTAACTGACAGGGGTAGAACTCTGGGCTATCAATCGAAAGGTGGTAGGCCACTAAGCAAGGCCTTTATCTATCTTGACTCAAGAGGTCCCATACAATGGCTGATCTAGCACTCTTGACGCCAGCTTACAAACAAGCTGGGATATGCGAATAATACATTTCACTGTACTGTACATGTGCATATGACAGCCATTCCATTCTCTTTTCTATTAAAACCTGGTTTAAAGTTCTCTGGTATATAAATTATCTCTGCAAGACAGAGATGTTGCTCATTCCTGGAGATCTGTCTCCAACCCAGGACCTAGTCATTTCTCTGGATGACTCCCAGATCAGACCATCTGATAAGGTAAGAAGTCTTGGTGTTGTCCTGGATAACCAGCTGACCTTCTCTCCTTATATAGCCAACATGACGAGATCGTGCCGGTTCCTCCTGTACAACATCAGGAAGATTCGTCCATTTCTCTCCAGGGAAGCTACCCAGATTCTGGTGCAATCACTTGTAATCTCTCGGTTGGACTACTGCAACTCCCTCCTGGCAGGAGCTCCCATGGCCAAAAATGGACCAGCCCCAAGCTACCTTCGGGGTCTAATCAAACCCCGCTCTGTACCACGCAACCTCCGAGCCTCTAGTCTCGCTCGACTTGAGCCTCCATCCAGGACTAAAGGAAGACAAGCATCAAGGCTCTTCTCTGTTCTAGCGCCCAAATGGTGGAACGAACTTCCTCTGTCTGTCCGAACATCTGAGTCTCTTGCTGTCTTTAAAAAACGATAAAAAATTTGTACTTATTTACTAACACTTTATTCCAATCTTTTCCATTAAAAAAAAAAAAAAAAAAAAAAAAAGTGTCTATCTAAACTTAAGGAATGAAATGTTCACTATAGAAGCATTTCTGTAAGTCGCTCTGGATAAGAGCGTCTGCTAAATGCTGAAAATGTAAATGTAAATAAATTAGATTAGATCAGATTAAACTTTATTGTCATTACAAGTACAAGGCAACGAAAGGCAGTTTAGCATCTAACCAGAAGTGCAATAAGCAGAAAGTGCAGGGTATACGGTATCTATGATAAACATTATTTACAGTGGGTAAATAGCAGTGGTATGAACAAGATCTATGAAGTTGAAAATATTACTGAATGTACTATAAACAAGATATACAGCTAAAAACAATATACAGATTAAGGTGCAGATTAAGATTAAGGTGCTATGCAGGTTAGAGTGATACAGATTAAAATGCTATGGACATGATAGAGGAATGTATATAAAAAACATGGTAAACAGATGTATACAGTATATATGGTACCAATGATATAGCTAGCAGAAAAAGGATAAAAGGATTGTAGTGCAACCTTGCCAGGAGGAGAGATGTACATGTACAAATGTACATCTTCAAACTTTTATATTTGTATCCTGCTACACAGATCAACAGATCATGTACATCTAGCTGAACATGATTAAATGCATTTGCAGTAGTTTTGGGCTAGTGGGACAAAGGAGCCAAACGTGAGAACTGGACACGTTTGGCAGAACACGTGCTCAGTATAAACGCTGCTGATTGGTTGGAACTGGTGTTTGACGTCAAAAGGAGACAACCCGCCTGACTTGAAACATAATGAACAGCCACGAGTTCCACGCAATACATTCAGTACTTGTTAAAATGTGTTTGCATGTTATTGGTCACTGACCTGCCAAACAGACAGGATGCTGTGAGTGGGAATTCCGTTCCGTCTGTGCCATTTCTCTTAATCACCACTATTTTACCGAGTAGAGGCATCTTCACAGTAACTTCACTTACCTAAAAGTAAAAATAACATTCACATTACAGGTCACTTAAACCAGATTACATTTATTGCATTAAAAGAGACTCATTCCTTAAGACTGCTTTGATATATTAGTAGTGCAGAACACAAATGAATAGCACGTGGTGCTGCAACGCATGCATAAATCCGAATGAAATGTGTAAAAATACATTCAAAAAGATTCATTAGGTCAAACCGAAAATATAAATCATATATTCAGTTACAAATCAGTTACATTTAGTACAATATGATTAAACTGAACGACAATAATTAAACGGACTACAAGAAACCGTGCACGTCATACTTTAACACGTTCTCTACCAAATCCAGCCACCCCGAGCTGTGATTGGACGGTAATTCTTACACTTGCGTACATTAGCCAATCACAACCCAGGGCGCAGAATATCCCAGTATACGAATATGAACATAGCACTAAGTTTTTCACCTTGTGACTAATTACTAAGGAGCAAAAGAGCCAAAATTATTTTCGCTTTTTTTTTCATAATGTAGCACAAAAGCCATGATAATACTGCGTTTTTAATGAAAAGGTATTGACGTATTTTTAAAACACTGGAAAATTAAATACCCATTATTTAAATTAATTTAAAAACAGATCCAACCGTAATTATAAAGTATAGATTGAATTTAAATATCATCTTAAATAATGACGAATAAGTTACTAATCATTAGTATTAAAAAACATGTTCTAAAATATCCACAAAAAAACCCCGTACGCGTTACACTTTTAATCCGTCACCCACCAAATTATGTTTCCCTGCTCTGGAATTGGCTACTTTGTCATGCATTGTCCAATCAACACACGTCTACCCTCAAAATCAACCAATCGCAACACAAGACGCAGGATTTCTCAGAATACGAGAATGAACATAACACGCACTAATCTGTCTTGGAACTAAACACATAATGTCGTCGGCTAGAATACCCTTCATATGTAAAGAAAACATCATTAGACATCATACCTGAGTTAAAATAGCTTCAAGGCGATATATATTCCATCGATTCTGTATTAAAATCGCAAACTAACGAAAGACCGAGGCGACATAGACCTACTCGTTCAACCGTCTTCTTCACACTGACTAGAAAATTCGACATGTCGGGCGCAGTGCGCCGGCGATGTCCTTCCGCCACAAACAAAAAATAATTAAAATCGTGTTGGTGTGTAAGTTTTAAACAGCGCAGCATAAATCACGAATATAAGCTTTAATCTTTTTTAAATTAAGCATTTAAAATAGCATAATTTTAAACTTCTCCAAAGAACTATTTTGTTTATCATTTACCGCGGAAGGACACCTGGCGAACAACTACTTTGGGTTTGAAAAGCGTTCAAAATTCCGCGCGAAGGCCGCCGATTGGTTCAAACTATTCAGCTGGGGAGCCAATAGAAAGTGGGATCTGATTTAAACTGCCTTTGAGGAACCGATAGATGGCCAATCAGAAAAGAGCAACTCACGACGTAATGTTTAAAAGCTTATAAAGGTTTCGTCACAAACTTAATAGTAAGCCGAGTGAGTAGCTTCAGGTATTAGCATAACAACGGCTGACTGAAATGTTTTGGTCCAAAAACAGTTTTAAAAGTTTATTTTTATTAATAATTTTTTATTAATTTAAGTCTGTTGTGAATTTTCTTATAAAATATTTTAAATTCTGCTGGGTCCTCCTGATTCCCTTTTCCTATTATGACTGACTATAACTTCTCTGTGATCATATAAACGGGGCTAGTCGAACTGCACATATGAAAAAGAACATTTATTTATGGTCTCTGCTATGACTGTAGAAAAAAACTCACATTATGCTAACAGAAATATGCTTAATAACCCAAACACCATCAACATATTTATATATGTGTGTGTATGTGTAATCAGTTTTTATATATGTGTGTATATGTACAGTGTATCACAAAAGTGAGTACACCCCTCACATTTCTGCAGATATTTAAGTATATCTTTTCATGGGACAACACTGACAAAATGACACTTTGACACAATGAAAAGTAGTCTGTGTGCAGCTTATATAACAGTGTAAATTTATTCTTCCCTCAAAATAACTCATTATACAGCCATTAATGTCTAAACCACCGGCAACAAAAGTGAGTACACCCCTAAGAGACTACACCCCTAAATGTCCAAATTGAGCACTGCTTGTCATTTTCCCTCCAAAATGTCATGTGATTTGTTAGTGTTACTAGGTCTCAGGTGTGCATAGGGAGCAGGTGTGTTCAATTTAGTAGTACAGCTCTCACACTCTCTCATACTGGTCACTGAAAGTTCCAACATGGCACCTCATGGCAAAGAACTCTCTGAGGATCTTAAAAGACGAATTGTTGCGCTACATGAAGATGGCCAAGGCTACAAGAAGATTGCCAACACCCTGAAACTGAGCTGCAGCACAGTGGCCAAGATCATCCAGCGTTTTAAAAGAGCAGGGTCCACTCAGAACAGACCTCGCGTTGGTCGTCCAAAGAAGCTGAGTGCACGTGCTCAGCGTCACATCCAACTGCTGTCTTTGAAAGATAGGTGCAGGAGTGCTGTCAGCATTGCTGCAGAGATTGAAAAGGTGGGGGGTCAGCCTGTCAGTGCTCAGACCATACGCCGCACACTACATCAAATTGGTCTGCATGGCTGTCACCCCAGAAGGAAGCCTCTTCTGAAGTCTCTACACAAGAAAGCCCGCAAACAGTTTGCTGAAGACATGTCAACAAAGGACATGGATTACTGGAACCATGTCCTATGGTCTGATGAGACCAAGATTAATTTGTTTGGTTCAGATGGTCTCAAGCATGTGTGGCGGCATTCAGGTGAGGAGTACAAAGATAAGTGTGTCATGCCTACAGTCAAGCATAATGGTGGGAATGCCATGGTCTGGGGCTGCATGAGTGCAGCAGGTGTTGGGGAGTTACATTTCATTGAGGGACACATGAACTCCAATATGTACTGTGAAATACTGAAGCAGAGCATGATCCCCTCCCTCCGGAAACTGGGTCGCAGGGCAGTGTTCCAGCATGATAATGACCCCAAACACACCTCTAAGACGACCACTGCTTTATTGAAGAGGCTGAGGGTAAAGGTGATGGACTGGCCAAGCATGTCTCCAGACCTAAACCCAATAGAACATCTTTGGGGCATCCTCAAGCGGAAGGTGGAGGAGCGCAAAGTCTCGAATATCCGCCAGCTCCGTGATGTCGTCATGGAGGAGTGGAAAAGCATTCCAGTGGCAACCTGTGAAGCTCTGGTAAACTCCATGCCCAGGAGAGTTAAGGCAGTTCTGGGAAATAATGGTGGCCACACAAAATATTGACACTTCAGGAACTTTCACTAAGGGGTGTACTCACTTTTGTTGCTGGTGGTTTAGACATTAATGGCTGTATATTGAGTTATTTTAAGGGATGAATAAATTTACACTGTTATATAAGCTGCACACAGACTACTTTTCATTGTGTCAAAGTGTCATTTTGTCAGTGTTGTCCCATGAAAAGATATACTTAAATATCTGCAGAAATGTGAGGGGTGTACTCACTTTTGTGATACACTGTATATAGATTTGTATTTGTATATAATAATCACAACTCTCATAGCATTATGTTGCACATTACACCGATTAGGCATAACATTATGACCACCTTTGTAATATTGTGTTGGTCCCCCAGTTCACCACTGTTCCTTCCTTGGACCACTTTTGATAAATACTGACCACTGCAGACCGGAACACACCCCACAAGAGCTGCAGTTTTGGAGATGCTCTGACCCAGTCGTCTAGCCATCACAACTTGGCCCTCGTCAAACTCACTCAAATCCTCACACTCGCCCATTCTTCCTGCTTCTAACATCAACTTTGAGGATAAAATGTTCAGTTGCTGCCTAATATACCCCCCCACTAACAGGTGCCGTGATGAAGAGATAATCTGTCAGTGGTCATAATGTTATGCCTGGTCTGTGTATATGTTCAGTTCTCACACTTGGTTCACTTTAAATTGCATCTAGTTTTTAAATTCTATTTTAAGTTTCTTTCTTTCAATTTAAAATTTTCTAATTTTTCTACATTTCTATTTTACATTTCTATTTTAGTATAAATATATTTTTGGTCTATTCTGTAATTACTACTATGGCAGAGCAGTCACAAAAGCATTTCACTGCTAGTTGTACTGTGTATGACTCTGTATGTGACAAATAAACCTTGATTTGATTTGAAGATCAGACATGAAGTTGAAGCTAGTTCAAATCAGCTGTTCAAAAATGAATTTTAGTTCCATTCATGACAGGACAGGTAGCCGCAGGTTACACAAGCCGTCCAACAGGCTTTGCAATTTGCATTTTGTGTGGGAATGCTATCATTTTATTTTATTTGTTGACAAATAAACTAAACTAATAAAGTAACTTGTGAATGGTTGCATATGTTCCAATCATTCAGTTAAAGAAAAAACAGTTGCAGAAGTTATTCACCTTTGTAAGTCCCTTACAAGTGCATGTAAATGTTTAAGCTTCACTGTTTAGTGTTGCTGTGCTACTCCAGAGTCCTGGGTTCTATCCTATGCCCCTAGATACTTGCCAAATGTGCCAAACATATTGACAATTGACACAGAAAGTAGTGTTGTAGTAGTGTTGGAACAGACATCATCTGAAAGACAAAACCTAACGATTGTTTGTTTATTAGGATTTTAACGTCATGTTTTACACTTTGGTTACATTAATGACAGGAACGGTAGTTACTCATTACACAAGATTCATCAGCTCACAAGGTTATATTGAACACGATCATGGACAATTTAGTGTCTCCAATTCACCTCAGTTGCACGTCTTTGGACTGTGGGAAAAAAACGGAGCACCCAGAGTAAAGACCCCACGCAGACACGGGGAGAACATGCAAACTCCACACAGAAAGGACCTGGACCGCCCATCCTGGGGATCGAACCCAGGACCTCCTTGCTGTGAGACGACAGTGCCACCCACTTAGCCACCCGCTCCACTGTGTAGTACTGTTGCTGTGCTACTCCAGGGTCCTGGGTTCTATCCTTTGCCTCTAGATACTTGCCAAATGTGCCAAACATATTGACAATTGACATAGAAAGTAGTGTTGTAGTAGTGTTGGAACAGACATCATCTGAAAGACAAAACCTAACGATTGTAATGGATAAGCAACCTGTTCAGGACAGAGTATGTTTTTGTTTTTACATTGCACCCAGTGTTTCCGATGGGTGCCAGACACATTACCATCCTATCTACTGACTCTTTTACCAGTTGCTGTGTTTTTAAAAAATCATCATTGGCTTAATTCAAACATAAATCCATCCAGATGTAGGAAACGCCATTAAAATTGCAAACCTTTTTCCCCACTACTCAGGAGTCCATGTTCTGTGCTTTTTACCTCAAGTTGTGTCTTTGTGCACAGGCCTTAGGTACAGAGTTTCTGAACATCAGCTCTGTCATGAATTCCAGCATTGTGAAGCTCGTAACTTGGTTTTGTTGAGGCTAGATCATAAAGATACTTGTTCATTGTGTGGGTGTCTGGGGCTGTGTTAGTTTTGGTGTTATGTAATCACTCTGTAAAGTGGCATCTGTTTCTGTTCTTGCTAAGTAATTTTAATTCTTTTGTTTTTCCATATTGTATTCTTTAATCTTTTTTAAGATGACCACTTTAGAAACCCAATTTTCAGAGAAGATGGGACATTAAAATGCAATGCAATAAAAAGAAGAATCTGTGATTTGTTCATTCTCTTGAATCTTTATTAAACAAAAGTAAAAAGAAAAAAATTCCAACATATCACAGATCAACTTTATTGCATTTTGTAGATATAAACAAATTTTGATTGTGATGCCTGTAACACTCAAAAGAATTGGGAACAAAAATATGGACAGTGATGTTTCTATAGTGTTTTTCCAGATGGTAACATTCTGGAGAGATGATGGTGGGGTGGGTGCAGAGATGTTCACAAGTCACAAAATACGAGTCCGAGTCGAGTCACGAGTCTTTAGGCTAGAGTCCGAGCCGAGTCACGAGTGTTTAGGCTAGAGTCCGAGTCAAGTCATGAGTGTTTAGGTTAGAGTCCGAGATGAGTCACGAGTGTTTAGGCTAGAGTCCGAGTCGAGTCACGAGTGTTTAGGCTAGAGTCCGAGTCAAGTCATGAGTGTTTAGGTTAGAGTCCGAGATGAGTCACGAGTCTTTAGGCTAGAGTCCGAGCCGAGTCACGAGTGTTTAGGCTAGAGTCCGAGTCAAGTCATGAGTGTTTAGGTTAGAGTCCGAGATGAGTCACGAGTCTTTAGGCTAGAGTCCGAGCCGAGTCACGAGTGTTTAGGCTAGAGTCCGAGTCAAGTCATGAGTGTTTAGGCTAGAGTCCGAGCCGAGTCACGAGTGTTTAGGCTAGAGTCCGAGTCGAGTCACGAGTGTTTAGGCTAGAGTCCGAGCCGAGTCACGAGTGTTTAGGCTAGAGTCCGAGTCGAGTCACGAGACTTTAGGCTAGAGTCAGAGTCGAGTCACGAGTGTTTAGGCTAGAGTCCGAGATGAGTCACGAGTGTTTAGGCTAGAGTCCGAGTCAAGTCACGAGTCAATATAATATACACAAAACATATATTAGAAATGTAGCGTAGAAATAAACAAATAATCTGTAAATTCAGATTAAAACAACAACAGATTAGTGAGTGTATTTAGCCGTTTTACTTCATGCCTTTACTTTCCTCGGTACCAGTTAAAAGCTTAAACTGATACGTTTTGTTTTCATTGGCAAAATACCAAACACAACAGAAAATCCATAATACTGCTTACCTTAGCTTATGTTCTTCCAGATGCTATTAAATTTATAACCGTGTGTCCCATTAGGAATATAATCCATTATTTTGTAAATGGGCTTATACTTAAAAACCTCCAAACTTTTCCCGGTCGTGAAGTAAAACACGAACTCGTTAGAAAGCCAATCAAGCGTTTCATTAACACATCATCTGTGTGACGCTGCAAACTGAATAAATGCAAATAACAGCGCCAATTCTGTCGGAGCGTTCCATTCACATTATCTGTTACTGTGAAGTGCACTACGTAGGGTATTTCACCATTTTAAGTAGGGAGCGAAGCTTCATCACTACGCCGGAAGCTGGCTGGAACATTTACCCATTGCGTGTGTTGCAGGTTAAGACGGCCGGAACGTTATTAGAGAGCAGAAAATGACACGATCAGAATGATGTCGGATCATATACAGTATATATATAATTGTCACACGTAACTAATGTTGCTGACTTTTGCTGTCCACAAGTCATTTTTTGCGAGTCACGAGTCGAGTCCAAGTCATTTAAAATGAGTCAGAGTCGAGTCTGAAGTCGCTGTGTGTGCGACTTACGTGCGACTCGGACTTGAGTCGCAGACTCAAGTCCCCATCTCTGTGTGGGTGGTATCTGTATATACGGTGGTTGCTCTGTGATGACGGTGGGTGTTGTAAATCTCACAGAGAGTCGGCAGATGTTTTTTTGAGCACCGCTGCCGACACGTTGTAGCTTGTTTCTTTTATAGCTGTGTCGCTGATGTACCGTGACAGTGTTGAGATGAAATACGGAATTTTGCTCTCAATACTGCAATGGTAGAAGGTGGTGAGCATGTCTTTATTGAGGTCCTTCCAGAGGTGTAAACGTTGTTGTGCCCTTTTTTACCAAGGCTGTAGCGTTAATTGTCCAAGACTGGGATTCTTTTATCTACATTCTTTCCTGTAACGTAGACTGGGTTGAGTATTCTGTCCCCTCTTTTGTGGGCCACGATGTTCTTTTGTTTTGTCTATATTGAGAGACAAGTTGTTTTCTGAGCACCTCAGGACCAGATGCTAAACCCCGTCTCCTCGTTAGTAACTAGCCCACTGATTGTGGTGTTGTGTGCATACTTTATGGCCATGTTTATGTTGTAGACATGAGCATGAAGGCTTAGCTGTAAAGCACTCCAGTGTTATTTTGGCTGTATGCTTCAGGTCATTGTCATATTGTCCCAAAAAAACATAAAAAACAACAGCCTCCACACCTTTTCCCAACAAAACATCATTTGTGAGATCAGGCACTGATGTTAAACGAGAAGGCCCAGCTCACAATCAATGTTCCAATTCGTCTCAAAGGTGTTTATACAATAGGGCTGAGGTCAAGGCTTAGGTCAGGACTTTCCCTAAACCATCACCCCCAGGGTAAAAGCTTATAATAGATTTTATACCAGGGGTCACCAACCTTTTTGAAACTAAGAGCTACTTCAAGGGTCCTGAGCAATAGGAAGGGCTACTTGTTTGATACAAACTTCCTGAATAACGTTAAGTTGCACAGTTAATCTTTAATGATATTATTATTTTGATAATAATAAATAATAATTAAAATATTAATAATAATAATGCTTTTTAACAAACTATTACTTGTGTTAATTTTTTTTTAGAAATCATTAATTGTCACGTCCTCAAATCATTTCCCGTTTGTTCAAATGATCAGTTACGTAAGATTTAAAACAAAGCTGCGATGTACTGCTGCTGTCCATGGACTCGTCGCACGGGACGCTAAACCACCTGCATCTAACCAGATCCGGGTCCAGCTGCTCTGTCATGTTCCTGGACATAGCCGACTCTCTTCTAACCATCATACTTGCCCCCATTTGGACCTCGAAGAAAGTGGAGATAACATCGGGACCATTCTTCTCGTCTTTGAAAACAATCAGCCATAACATTAAAACCACCTCCTTGTTTCTACACTCACTGTCCATTCTATCAGCTCCACTTGCCATATAGAAGCACTTTGTAGTTCTACAATTACTGACTGTAGTCCATCTGTTTCTCTGCATACTTTTTTAACCTGCTTTCACCCTGTTCTACAATGGTCAGGACCCCCACAGGACCACCACAGAGCAGGTATTATTTAGGTGGTGTATCATTCTCAGCACTGCAGTGACACTGACATGGTGGTGGTGTGTTAGTAAGTGTTGTGCAGGTATGAGTGGATCAGACACAGCAGCGCTGCTGGAGTTTTTAAATACCGTGTCCACTGACTGTCCTCGCTATTAGACACTCCTACCTATTTTTTTGGTTGGTGGACTATTCTCAGTCCAGCAGTGACAGTGAGGTGTTTAAAAACTCCATCAGCACAACACACACTAACACACCACCACCATGTCAGTATCACTGCAGTGCTGAGAATGATCCACCACCTAAATAATACCTACTCTGTGGTGGTCCTGACCATTGAAAAACAGAGTAAAAGTAGGTTAAAAAAGTATGTAGAGAAACAGATGGACTACAGTCAGTAATTGTAGAACTACAAAGTGCTTCTATATGGTAAGTGGAGCTGATAAAATGAACAGGGAGTGTAGAAACAAGGAGGTGGTTTTAATGTTATGGCTGATCGGTGTATATTGCTTCTTTTAAGACCTCCCCATCCAAACAAGCTTTCTTATTCTTTATTTAAAAAAAACGCAGTTGTAAATAAAGCTTCGGTTGCTTTGTGACAGTTTTCTTTCACTTTACTGCCATGTTTTTCTTTTCTTTTTTGTGGGTAAAAACCGCTTCTCACTCCCCATCGTTGCGCACGCTTGTTTGTCTCAGCAACGAGTGAGATGAAAGTACTAGATACTAACTGGCCACCGTATCTGCAGGGTGAGGGCCGGACTATGTGTGGGTGGGTGGGTCTCCATACGCTGTGTAAGGACCCTGATTGGCGAAAGAGACGCCTGTGCAGAATGCAGGGGCAAGAAGAGGAGGGCTGTACACGTGTTGGAAGAGGCGTGTACAGCGACGTGCTCTCCTCGGATGCAATCTGGTATCTCACAGCAGGGGAAGACAAATTGAGCGTGCTAAATCTGGAGGAAAATGGGGTGAAAATGCATTAAAGAATTTATATTTACTATTGTCGTTTTAAAATCTACATCAATGTGAGTGTTATTGATTCAAAAAGAACAGCAACACAAACACAGTTTGTAAGCTTCATGGTAACTAGTGCAATTTTTTAAAACATCGACTCACGTGGCCCTTGCGGGTGACTAGGTGTTGTTGACCCCTGTTTTATACACATTAGAAATGAGTATGGCCGAGCCGCTCAGGTGGGGCAGCGGTAAAAACACACGCTGGAATTAGAGCTGGGATCTCGAATACATCGTATCGAATCTCAGCTCTGCCTGCCGTCTGGGCTGAGCCGCCACATGAACAACAATTGGCCAGTTGTTCAGATATGGGCGGGACTAAGCCGGATAGGGTCTCTCTCTCATTACTGGTGCAGTTACGACCTCTGCTGGCTGATTGGTGGCGCCTGCACAGAGATGAGAAAAGAGTGCGCTGATCAGGGTGTGTCTCTCCGTACACAACGCTGAGCTGCACTGCACTCGTCAAAGTGTAGGTGATAAGATGCATACGGCTGCTGCACACGTCTTCGTTCTCCTCAATCAGAGCGGGGATCGGCATTGGTGGAGAGGAAGCATGACGCAATCGCTTAATTGGACGCGCTAAAAAAAGAAGAAAAAGGGAGAAAATGCATAAAGAATATCTACAACCCCAATTCCAATTAAGTTGGGACGTTGTGTAAAACATAAATAAAAACAGAATACGATAATTTGCAAATCCTTTTCAACCCATATTCAATTGAATACACTACAAAGACAAGATATTTAATGTTCAAACAGATCAACTTTATTGTGTTTTGCAAATATTCACTTATTTTGAATTTGATGCCTGCAACACGTTCCAAAGAAGTTGGGACAGGGGCAACAAAAGACTGGGAAAGTTGAGGAACGCTCAAAAAACACCAGTTTGGAACATTCCACAGGTGAACAGGTTAATTGGAAACAGGTGAGTGTCATGATTGGGTATAAAGGGAGCATCCCCGAAAGGCTCAGTCGTTCACAAGCAAGGTTCACCACTTTGTGAACAACTACGTGAGCAAATAGTCCAATAGTTTAAGAACAACGTTTCTTAACGTGCAATTGCAAGGAATTTAGGGATTTCATCATCTACAGCCCATAATATCATCAAAAGATTCAGAGAATCTGGAGAAATCTGTGCAAGTAAGCGGCAAGGCCGAAAACCAAAATTGAATGCCCATGACCTTCAATCCCTCAGGCGGCACCGCATTAAAAAACGACATCATTCTGTAACGGATATTACCACATGGGCTCAGGAACACTTCAGAAAACCATCGTCAGTGAACACAGTTCGTCGCTCCATCTACAAGTGCAAGTTAAAACTCTACCATGCAAAGCGAAAGCCATATATCAACAACACCCAGAAACACCGCCGGCTTCTCTGGGCCCGAGCTCATCTGAGATGGACCGACGCAAAGTGGAAAAGTGTCCTGTGGTCTGACGAGTGCACATTTCAAATTGTTTTTGGAAATCATGGACGTCGTGTCCTTCGGGCCAAAGAGTAAAAGGACTGTCGGGATTGTTATCAGCGCTAAGTTTAAAAGCCAGCATCTCTGATGGTATGGGGGGGTGTTAGTGGGCATGCCATGGGCAACTTGCACATCTGTGAAGGCACCATTAATGCTGAACGGTACATACAGGTTTTGGAGCAACATATGCTGCCATCCAAGCAACGTCTTTTTCAGGGACGTTCCTGCTTAGTTCAGCAAGACAATGCCAAGCCACCTTCTGCACGTGTTACAACAGCGTGGCTGTAGTAAAAGAGAGCGGGTACTAGACTGGCCTGCCTGCAGTCCAGACCTGTCTCCCATTGAAAATGTGTGGCGCATTATGAAGCGCAAAATACGACAACGGAGAGCCCGGACTGTTGAGCAACTGAAGTTGTACATCAAGCAAGAATGGGAAAGAATTCCACCTACAAAGCTTCAACAATTAGTGTCCTCAGTTCCCAAACGCTTATTGAGTGTTGTTAAAAGGAAAGGTGATGTAACACAGTGGTAAACATGCCCCCGTCCCAACTTCTTTGGAACATGTTGCAGGCATCAAATTCAAAATGAGTGAATATTTGCAAAAAAACAATAAAGTTTATCCGTTTGAACATTAAATATCTTGTCTTTGTAGTGTATTCTATTGAATATGGGTTGAAAAGGATTTGCAAATCATCGTATTCTGTTTTTATTTATGTTTTACACAACGTCCCAACTTCATTGGAATTGGGGTTGTATATATATATATATATATATAAATAAAGAAAAAAAAAGAAAAAGAAATAGGTATGGCTTAAGCACCTAAACTCAATAATTCGGAGGGGTGTCCAGATACTTTTGGCAACACAGTCTACACAGTGTAATAAGAGGAACAAAAACAACTGAGGCAGTTTTTTTCATTCTTGACCACAGTTTTATGTCATTTCATTTGTGCACAATTTACATGGGTGTCATTTTTTTTAAATTCTTGTTTCTTTGAAAAACTGCATCATCATCATCATCATCATCATCACAATCAGTCTGAAATAAAGCAACACAAGTCTCTTCAATTCTTCTTTTCTAACCAAAATGAAAGGAGAAGAAAAAAAATCAGTGAGGAAATACAGCTACACTCCGTGTCCATGTTTTCACCTCATCACAATCATTCCAGGTTTTTTCTTCTATATATTTAATATATATTTTTTTTCCGTTAAAAAAATCGTCCCGTTGGAACATCGGCCGAGTGAATCGCTCACAAGTCCAGGCCTGAGATTCTGCTGGAATTAAGAGAGACCGGAAAGAGTTCATGCTCGTTTTGTTCTGCTACTCTCCTCCGTGTGTCTGATCAGTCTTTTCCTCAGGCGACTGGAGGACCGAGACAGGTGGAGGACCGAGCCCCGCCCGGTGTGGGTGGAGTAAAGCCGAGGTGGATGAAGGATCAGTGTGAGTGTCAGGGTGACTGTGTGGAGGGGCTGCTGTGGGTAGAACTGGGTGAAGGTGACGGGCTACAGCTGCCTGAAGGGGCGGGGTTCGAGTGCGCCCCGCTGCCGTCTCCCGAGCTCTCCAAGCCCTCCGAGTTCTCCAGCATTTCCTGGATGAGAGGAGGCATGGAGCCAGGAATCTCCATCTTCAGGGTGATCACTCTCTCTGCACCTGTGACAGACAGAAGGAAACATTTAGTCATAACCTCCAACAAGATCCCCAAAACTGCTGCTTTTGGGTAAAGGTGTCATTACATTTCCCCCCTAGTGAGTCTAGCAGGGTGCTATTCAGAGGCAGAGTGTAAAGGTGGTAAAGGAATCATCAGAAAGTGGATTCTTACAGATCTGCACAGCGTATGGAGGGTCACACTATACTCTATGGGGGCTGCCTTGCTGCCTACTGCCTACCTGATCAGCTGCCTCAGTAGAGAGGATTCTAATAACACATCAAACTCATGAGGCAGATTATTAAGACGCACTATTTATACAGAAATTACGCCACCACAGTTTTAGCTCACTACGCTAACACAATTAGCCTCAGGACATTCAGACCAGACAAGCTGAGGCGACACAACCCGCTAGCACATCGGCTAACGTCTCCCTCCGTGTACTGAAAACGGTTAAACCGTCCCTGACGAGCCTGAATTTACAAATAAACGACACTCGTGCACCTTTATACAGATTAAACATCAATGAGAATTTATTTACACGTGAAAAGAACTCCGTTGGTTGCTCCGCATTATATTCGTCCGCCACGTTTGTAGTTTTTTGTGAGAAAAGTCGTGCCGCACTGAATTCTGGGATTGCCTTCAGCGCTGAGGAAGTGTCGGACGCTCCCTCGTTATTCGGTCAGATTCTCACTCAGAATTAAGGCGCCTCAGTAGGAGCATTTTAAGGGATCTAAGAATTTAGACGCGCCCTCTTCTCGAGAGTGTAGGATGATGTAAAATGCGTCTATGTAGAGAGATCACCAGGTTTTCAGACAGACCCAGTGTGTTCCTCCGCTATCAGTGCCAGTACCTCTACCAGACAGCAGGAGTCGCTGTTGCAGCAGCAATGAGGAGAAACTTTACCCCACCTCGCCTCCCCGTCAACACAAACGTCTAATTGTGTCTGTTAAGCGCCTGTCCAGGTCAGTAGCACCTCTAAGACTCGAACTCAGAAACTTGGATAAATATGCAATGAGATTCAAATCCAGGTCCTCATGTCCCATACTGCTGTGCAGCACCCACACAACCTGCTGCCCCACTGAACCACCAACCACTAACACTGAACTGTAGTTCTGAACTATGTGTGTGTGTGTGTGTGTGTGTAAGAGAGAGACAAATACCTTTGGCGCTGATGCTTCTCAGGTCTGTGATCTTCATCAGCATTTTGGGGAACATGTGAGGTTTGTGTGGCCTCCTCCTCCTCACGTAGAGCTTCAGCGCCTCCAGCAGCGGCTCCTGAAGAACGTCCACCTTATCTGCTTCCTCCAGGTCCTGACGATCTACACACCCACACCATGTTCATTAAACACTGTAAATCCTTTTTTTCTAGCATGGAATTCACATCGCTGCCGCTAGACGGCTCATAAGTACAGCTGATTTTAAATCGTGACAAATTTGCACTACACCAGGCAAAAAGTATGTGGACACCCACTTTATCCATTGAGTTCAGGTGTTTATGTACTGTGTGTACGGCCTAATGTAGACAGTTGTAGCCTAGCGGTTAAGGTACTGGACTAGTAATCCAGAGATCGCTGGTTCAAGTCCCACCACTGCCAGATTGCCACTGTTGGGCCCTTGAGCAAGGCCCTTAACCCTCAATTGCTCAGATAATATACTGTCACAGTACTGTAAGTTGCTTTGGATAAAAGCGTCTGATAAATGCTGAAAATGTAAATGTAGACATGGCTTGATTTGATTTTGGTGTGAATACTAAGCTCCTGCAATTTATTTATTTATTAATGAGGATTTTAACATCATGTTTTACACTTTGGTTACATTCATGACAGGAACGCTAGTTACTCATTACACAAGATTCATCAGTTCAAGATTTTAATATCAAACACAGTACATGTCATTGTACTGTGGGAGGAAACCGGAGCTCCCGGAGGAAACCCACGTAGACACGGGGAGAACATGCAAACTCCACACAGAAAGGACCCGGACCTCTCCACCTGGGAATTGAACCCAGGACCTTCTTGCTGTGAGGCGACAGTGCTACCCACTATGCCTTTGAACCCTTTCTCATCTAGAATGCGATTTTCATCATGTAATACACATCGCTGCCGCTAGGTGGAGCCAGAAATCAAGCTAAAGCTCACAGGAACAAAATCCTGGTTCAGGTGTTTTCAACGTGATGAATTACTGATTCATCAGTTCAAGTTTAATATCAAACAGTCATGGACAATTTTGTATCTCCAGTTCACCTCACCTACACGTCTTTGTACTGTGGGAGGAAACCGGAGCTCCTGCAAGAAAACCCACACATACCCCTTTCCCACCAAAAGAACTCTGGTTCTTGAACCGGTTCTGTTCAGGTTTCTCTGAACCTTGGTGTTCTGTAGAGAACCGACGCGCGTTTCCACCAGTTTTTGAGAACCAAGCAGCGTCATCAACGGTGGGCGTTACTTAACGAAAGTTAAGAGCAGTAATATCATGGCGGAGCGTGTAGATTATGTGCGAGCATCTGTGCTGCTGTTACAGATGTTTGTTTTTATGTAAAAAGCATGGATCTAACAGTCGGTGGTAAGAAGACGTGACGTGTTTGTCTCAGTTGTTGTTTTATTTAGTTCATTAACGTGAGAAGCGTTTTGTGCTTAAAGATCATTGAAGTTCCACAACACGAACAAACATCTGTGTGAAATAACCATCAAATCCACTCTAAAATACCACATGTATCTGTGTTTAACTGGATTTACTTCACGTGTGTTTATGCAGCTCGGGGAGTTGAAAAAGCTTCACGCTTTATTTTTCACGTTAAGCGGTGTTCGTTCTGTCCGGGTCACGTTTATCACGTTATATCACACAGTTCATCTTTTTAAAGGCGCTTTGAAAATATCAGCGGCAAACTGGCTCAAAATGTGATCAGGTGAAGTTTAAAAGATAAAAATGCAGCATTAAGCTCCATACAAGACCCCAGCTGACGCCATTGTTGCTGTCGCTATGCTGTACAACATGACACGCCCACAGGTGACGTCACGGTTCGGGCTGAAAAACCAAGTTCTCTGTCTGGAACCTCTTTTTTCCGGTGGAAACACGCGGAACCGGTTCAAAGTCTGTTTGGGAGTTTGGGAACCGGAACGGGCTCCGTGCCGCGTCGGTGGAAAAGGGGTACCTGAAAGGTGGACCCTGACCTCTCCACCTGGGAATTGAACCCAGGACCTTCTTGCTGTGAGGCGACAGAGCTACCCAACGAGCCACCGTTCCGTTCCGCCCTTACCACTTTTATCAAATAGCATGTAATACACATCGCTGTCGCTAGGTGGAGCCAGAAATCAAGCTAAGGCTCACAGGACAAATATACAGTAAACGGCCAAAAGTATGTGGACACCCACTTTATTTATTGGTTTCAGGTGTTTTTAACTTTATATACGGCCTGTAAATATAGACATGGCTTGATTAGATTTTAGAGTGAATTATGGTGACCATATATACAAGAGGACACTTGGATAACTACCTTATAACAAGACAACTAACAAATACCTTTATTGTCGGATAATCTTATTACTTTCAATTCAAACCAAGGACAACAATAATAACAAACAAAATAGTTAATCAGTAGAGCAAAAATTTGGCTCTATCACGACATTACAATTACCTCTATCTTAGTGCTTTCCAAGGATCCTGACCAAGACAAAAACACTGATTTATTTCTGCAATTTGTCTGTGAATTTGCATTTGCACTTGGGCATTTTTTTTTTAAAGAAGCGCAAGAGGGTGGGACCTAAACAAAAAGGTCAAATCGTGGCAAAACCCCACAAAGAATAGCGCACACAGACTACTATTTTTGGTAATTTCGAAAACCCGTCCGGAGAACGTATGGTCACCCTACATGAATACTAAGCTCCTGGTTGCAATGCTAGCAAACAATGTCTGTATTCTCACCCCCACACAGCAGGCAGATGGCGCTGAGTAAGCCCGTCTCTGCGTCGTCCATCTCCAGCGGCAGTAGCTGGTTAGCGAAGGCGAACACGAGGTCGGTGAGCGGACCGAACCCGGCGTTGTGCATCTGCGTGCGGTTCAGCGTCAAACCGTCCGAAAACGTCATGGTGTCCTGTTCAGGAGTGTAGCGCGTACAGATCCGTAAAATCTACCACAGAAACGAGAAACAAAAATACCTCAGTCACAAGGAACGCAGCCGTCACGCTACTCTCAGAGTCCTGACGGTTTAGGACGTCACTCACCAGGATGTCGAGGCAGGCGGCTTTGAGCAGCGTGATCTGGTCGGCGATGGACAGCGTGGTGAAGCCCGGCAGCTGCTTGGCGAACTCCACCGTCTTGATGATGCACTTGGTGGAGAGTTCACTGAATTTATCCCACAGATCCACGTCCAGAGAGACCCGTTGCTCCGAACTGTTACTCTGTACGGTAACAAAGAGAGAAATTAGCCCTATAACGCCAAGCGTATCATATTTGATACATGAGTTTTACTTTTGGGTGTTTAGCAGACGCTTTTATCCAAAGCAACTTAGAATTATGACTGAACACATTTTTAAGCAATTGAGGGTTTAGGGCCTTGCTCAGGGGCCCAACAGTGGCCAGTTGGCGGTGGTGGGGCTTGAACTGGCAACCTTCTGATTACTAGTCCAGTACCAAATACTGAGCTACTACTGCCCATTTTTAAAGACATCTACATCAGCATTATGAATAGTTTTCCTGAAAAACCTGATGTGTACAATTAGATACATGTCTTCCGCCCCCTGGTGGATTATTCATGTACTGCATGCACCAGAGGACCTTTAATTGAGACATCCAGAATGACCCACTTGTGGTTTTGCATGGATGTTTGTACCAATTTTGGGAAATGTAGGGTCAAATTATTACTTGTAATTTATTTTGTTGTAAAATCGTGTTGAATATGTGTGAATCAAATTATATACAGCAGGTATATAAGATCATTATCTTTTCATTTTATGCATTTCATGCATTTATAATTCCATAAAGCAACAAACTATTTGATTATTTATGGCTAAACCCAAAACAGCACAAAATGAACTGTCCCACTGGTGGGTTGGTCATTACTGCAAACTTAAACTTTGCTCAAACCCACCTTTATTTAATTTAAGTGGAGATCCAAAGGTTTTTGGGGGGTTTTCGGGATCCTTGTTATTTTTTTATAAGTTTTAAGTTACCCGAGTATAAAAGGTCACATAAACATTCAAAAAAATTTGAATTTTCTGGCCATTATTTGGTGGTTTCGGCTTTACAAGGTCAATAACATTTATTCATAAAGATCTTTAAAGCGATCACGTGGCTAATACGCTACCCCACAACAGCGCAGGGTTTAAGCTTCTGAGTTCGAATCTTAGTGGGGCTACCAGTCAGAACGGGTGCTCAACAGCTGGGTGTGTCTGAGAGAGGGCAGGTCAGAAAGGGTTTCTCATTATTGCTGCTGCAACATCTGCTTTCCAGTTGAGGTAAAAAAGGTAAAAGAATCTCCACCGTTTGTGACAGCACTGGTCTCCCTCATTGTCTAGTGTGATGCTAGTTTATGCAGCAGAGGAATTGTTAGAGGGAATTGGAATTGACCAAATTAGAATAGAACACCTTTATTTGTCATATATACATATACAGGTGTACAGTACGACAAAGTTCCCAGCTTGTTTGGAAGGTCAGAGCGCAGGGTTAGAGGTCAGAGTTAGGGGCCTTGCTCAAGGGCCCAACAGTGGCTGCATGGCAGAGCTGGGATTCAAACCCTCAACCTTTCAATTGAAAATCCAAAGCTCTACCTACTACCTACTACCACTGTCCCTAATTAGAAGACTCGACATGCACAGCTTCTGACCACTTCTATTCACCAGACAGTGGGACACACTATGCTCTGTGTATTCCTTTACTGCCCATGCAAACACCTCAATCAGACAGTAGGGGTCGCTGTTACAGCAGCAAAAATCCACTCTTTCTGTTAATTAAAATTGCAGCTGATTGTTTGAGACACCCTGACGTACCGTGGTGTATTTTCCCAGCTGGCAGAGTGCAGGAAACGTTTCCTGATGCGCTTTCCTCACTCGCTCGATCATCTGCTCCGTATCTGCACTCAACACTCCGCTCTCCACACACTCCAGCTTCTTCTCCTCCTTCTTCTTCTTGTTCCGGTCGTTTCTCACCGCTGCAGGACGAGACACAGACGGACAAACGTCAGGGATTAGGAATGGGAGCCAGTAGATCAGATTTCTGCAGCTGTTCTTTATCTGGGACTGCATTTCTTTCATTGGTCTGCTCTGGGTTTCCTGACCAAATCTGATTGGCTGAAATATACAGGCAGCAAACAATAATTGGTTGAATCTGTCATAGCTCCTCCCACCCTAGTAATTCTGCCAGGGTTCAAGTTGAAGTCTTCATGAGAATATTCATACTTCATACACACACACAAACACACACCTGAACCAGTTCTACTGGAGTATAAAACTACCTCGAGCATGCTTTACAGTAGGTACAGTGTTGTTGAGCTGACATACGTCTGTTCATTTAGGCCAAATGACGGCTTCTTATTCATGTCAGACCACTTGAACATCAAGGCTGGACATGCATGACATGCTCTTCTTACATTTATGCATGCATGTAGACTAGATTGTGTGCATGTTGGAGCGTGTTGGAGCGTGTGTGTGTGTGTGTGTAAGCTGGATGTTTGTCATATTGAGTTATTCGATTAGGCTCAGATCTAATGAAAGCTTCTGTGATTTATCAGGATTATGTATGAGTTCATTAGTCTCTCTCTCTCACTCACACTCTCTCACACTCTCTCTCACACACACACACACACACACACACACACAATCTGCAACTGCCAGCACGCAGTGTGCATCATTCATTTATTCATTATTCTCTCTTTCTCTCTTCTTGTTGCTCTCTCTCTCTCTCTCTCTCTCTCTCTCGATGCCTCCGGAGGGCTGAAATGAATTCCTAAATAAAATAAAAGCGGGCCGCGCCTGACGGTGCTGCTTCAGCCGCGCTGACAGATCGGTGCGCCGCACACACACGCGGTTTAATGAAGCCATTAAAGAACTATTAGCCCCGCCGCTTCATTATTCACACACAGGAACCTGCAAGCTAATGGTGTGTGTGTGTGTGTGTGTGTGTGTGTGTGTGTAGATGAAGTTCTCTATCTGTCTGGAAATCTATGAGCGGTCCTGGACGGCTGCACAAGGTAAAAGAATCTCTGCAGCGGCCTGCTGCTAGTCTGCCGCCCTCATTGGCTAGAGGATTGGTAGAGGGGATTGGAGTTGACCAAATTAGGAGAATGATGCTGGAAATATATGACCGGTCATGGACGGGTGCTCTACAGACAAAACGTGGCCGAAAACGTCCAATTCTGTAATGCAATTCCGCTTTTGCCTGCCTGCACCACCCCCACGATGGTCGAAGAGGGCTGCAGACTTGCACCCGCCCTCTCTAAGATGTGTGAAACAGCTAGCGACGGATTTGCGGACGCCCCATGTGTTCCTCCACTACTCGTGCAGGTGCCTGGACCAAACAGCTGGAGGCGCTGTTGCAGCAGCAATGAAAAGGAACCCGATCTATGACTGGTTCTGGACGGGTGCTCTACAGACAAAACTTGGTCGAAATCTTACAATTTTCTGATGCGATTCCTCTTTCACCTGCCTGCACCACCCCCGCGCTGGTCGAAGAGGGCTGCAGACTAGCACCCGCCCTCTCTAAGATGTGTGAAATGGAACATCAGGAGACGCTGATGCAGCGGCAATAAAGAGAAACCCAATCTACGACTGGTCCTGGATGGGTGCTCTACAGACAAAACTTCGAAGAGGGCTGCAGACTAGCACCCGCCCTGTCTAAGGTGTGCGAAACAGCCAGCGACAGATTAGCGGACGCTCTATGTGTTCCTCCACTACTCGTGCAGGTGCCTCGATCAAACAATAAAGCAATAAAGAGAAACCCAATCTACAACTGGTCCTGGACGGGCGCTCTGAAGACAAAACTTGGCTGAAATGTCTGAAATTACTGTCCGGTTGAGAGAATCGTGTATGTGGAGGCTCTCGGGAGGCGTTTGCTAGTCTGCTAGCCTGCGCTTTCACCCGTTACTGCTACGTGTTTACTAGCTGCCTCCTGGCGTGACGGACAGTCCGTCTGAGGAAGTATATCACAGTCCTGATAGAATCTGTACTAGTGTTGCCAATCTATAGCTATCAAAGTGCAGTAACTCCATCAGAAGATCTCTATACAGTGTGTGTGTGTGTGTGTGTGTGTGTGTGTGTGTGTGTGTGTGTTGCGCAGCAGCCGTAATTCGAGGGGAGAAAATTAAAGCGCTGGCAGCTCGTCCATCACGCTGATGAAATTCAACGGAAAGATAAAAATGTCAACGTTCCTCTCCTGCGCCCCCCTCCTCCCGACGTCTCTCCATCGTCTCTCCACCCGGAGACGAGCCCCGCCTCCACGGGGCCGAGAGGAACCGTATGTGCGCGTCTGACGGAAAGCGCGGAGCTAGACGCGACCCCTCGACGGGAGCGCGCACCCGGAGGAACATCCGACCGAATCCGTCTTGTGGAGAGTGAGAAATATTCCTGATGTAGCGAACTCGATTTTCAATCTAAAAGCTAATTTAGCGGCTGTGAAAGCTAGCACGGGCGGGATGTGATTAGCAGGGGTGGAGAAAACACTCCCGATTCAGTCATTTCCAATTCCCTGCTGCAATTCCTCTTTCGCCTGCCTGCCTGCACCACCCCCACGCTGGTCGAACATGTACATATTTGGCATTAACCTCTTGAGACCCTGCGGTCACATATGAGGACATTACATTTTGGCTTTGTTATGCCTTATTCCTTGACCTGCTAAACTTAGACCGATTGTCCCCATTAGTGGACACTTTTGTCTGCCATCTAGTGGTAGCAAAAGTACTAGAAAACTAATAAAGTTTGTTCGTTACTTTATTAAGATTTTAACATTATGTTTTACACTTTGGTTACATTCATGACAGGAACGGTAGTTACTCATTACACAAGATTCAGGTTATATCAAACACAGTCATGGACAATTCAGTGTCTCCAATTCACCTCACTTGCATGTCTTTGGACTGTGGGAGGAAACCAGAGCACCCGGGGGAAACCCACACGACAACATGCAAACTCCACAGAGAAAGGACTCGGACCGCCCCATCTGGGGATCGAACCCAGGACCTTCTTGCTGTGACAGTGTGCGACAGTGCTACCCACTGAGCCACCGTGCCGCCCAACTAATAAAGTTAAAAACAAAAGGAATAGAAAAAATGCATTGAAAAAATCAAAGCTCGGGTCTCAGGAGGTTAAGCAGACGCCTTTATCCAAAGCGACTTACAGTACTGTGACAGATTACAGTCTGAGCAATTGATGGTTGAGGGCCTTGCTCAAGGGCCCAACAGCAAAAACCTGGCAGCGGTGGGACTTGAACCAATGACGTTCTGATTACTAGTTCAGTACCTTAACCACTGGGCCTCTGCCCAGCCAGCGATGGATTCTCACGCAGATGGTCATGCTACACTTCCTTCACTGCTTGTGCGGGCGCCTCGACCGGACAGCAGGAGACGCTGTTGCAGCGGCAATGAAGAGAAACCCGATCCAGCCTCCCCCCCCATCAGACACATCAAACTGTGGTGCGCTAGCGTATTATATAGCAGCGTCACCCAATCACGGCACTGTGTTATATAATCCTCACGTGAGCGGATTCGATCTTATCTGATTCAACACGTCTAACCAAAGTCAAAACCTGGATGGAACCACTTGTGCGTGGTGATTTTTTTTCCTCGTCTGTGGACCAGAGCACTCGAGGTGGAAAAGGCTGTTTAGCTTTGAAACCAGGGTTCAAAAGATCTGCGCACAAAAGCATGGCCATCCAAAAACAGTCCAATTATCAAGTAAAAGAATCCAGGCCAGCCCAAGCAGTGTTCATTCAAACGAGTTCCTCAGCTGGTCATCAATCTAGATTATTAGTGTCAAGGACTGAGGTCAATTCTGAAGGTTAGGGGTGCCTCACATCACCCTGTGTCTCATTTGAGGGTAGCCCTGCCACCTCACAGCAGGGAAATCCTGGGTCCTTTCTGTGTGGAGTTTGCATGTTCTCCCTGTGTCTGTGTAGGTTTCCTCCAAGAGCTCCGGTTTCCTCCCACAGTCCAAAGACGTGCAGTCAGGTTAACTGGAGATATTAGTCCCCTTAGGTATTAGAGTGTGTGTGTGTGTGTGTGTGTCCTGTGATGGACTGGCGACCTGTCCAGGGTGTTTTCTACCTTTCGCCCAGTGAATCAGACCCACCGCAACCCCGAATAGGATAAAGCGATGGTAAAACAGATGATGAATGAATGAATTACTAAGTTTTTATTTAGTATTTGTGATATTTGTGTATGTTTTACAGCATTATGTAAATAAAATACAATCCTACAGCGAGCTGCTGTGCTACAGGGGGCGCTACATTAGGGTTTTCTGTGAGCCTCTGGTCCGGATGTTATCCACACACGTGTAGAGGTGCATTTCTGTGTGCAGTAAGAGTAAATGTCCAGTAGGTGGCGACTGTGCATAAAAACTCTGCTCGCTGCTGTGGACCTCAGTAATCCGTTCATGATGGATCACACTGTTCACTCCTCTAGAGTGCTGGGACTGAAGCTCCCAACAGTTTAGCTTACTCTATTATACACAGTGTGTGTGTGTGTGTGTGTGTGTGGTGTGTGCGTGTGTGTGTGTGTGCGCGAGTCCCACTCTCTCACCTCTCCCAATTAAGTTCGCACATTAGACAGTAGCAGACAGAGTGAGAAGACGTGTGATCACACCACCACGGGGAGCACCCCAAAGTGTGTGTGTGTGTGTGTGTGTGTGTGTGCCACCAGAAAGCATCCACCCACTGACTAAAGTGTTGCATGATCACACAGAATATTTGTGTCAGTTTAACTTCTTGTAGGGACACAAGAGGAAGTAAATGGAGAAACAGAGGCAGAAGTGGATGCAGAAACAGAGGCAGAAGTGGATGCAGAAACAGGCAGGAAAGGATGCAGGGGAAGAGGAAGGAATGGAAACAGAAGTGGATGCAGGGGCATAAGCAGATAAAGATGCTGGGGCAGAGGCAGGAGATGATGCAGGAAAGAGGTAAAGAAAGAGACAGGGGAGGAGGCAGAAGAGGAAGCTGGGGCAGAGGCGGTAGTAAATGCAGGAATAGAGGCAGAGACAGGGATGAAGGCAGGAGTAAAGGCAGGGGGATGTAGGCATGAGTAGAGGCAGGGACAGAGGTAGTGATGAAGGCAGGAGTAGAGGTGGGGCAAAGGCACTGATGAAGGCAGGGATTTAAGCATTTATGAGAGGAGTAGAGGAAGCGACAAAGGCAGGACTAGAGGCAGAGCCAGAGGTGTTGATTAAGGCAGGAGTAGAGGCAGGGACAGAGGTAGTGATGAAGGCAGGAGTAGAGGTGGGGCAAAGGCACTGATGAAGGCAGGGATTGAAGCATTTATGAGAGGAGTAGAGGAAGCAACAAAGGCAGGACTAGAGGCAGAGCCAGAGGTGTTGATTAAGGCTTGAGTAGAGGCAATGACAGAGGTAGTGACAAAGGCAGGAGTAGAGGTGGGGCAAAGGCACTGATGAAGGCAGGGATTGAGGCATTTATGAGAGGAGGAGTAGAGGAAGCGACAAAGGCAGGACTAGAGGCAGAGCCAGAGGTGTTGATTAAGGCAGGAGTAGAGGAAGGGACAGGTAGGAATAAAGACAGGAATAGAGGCAACGGCAAAGGCAGGGATGGAGGCAAGAGTAGAGGAAACGGCAGATATAAAGGCAGAAGTAGAGGAAGGGACAGACAGAAATGAAGGCAGGGGCAAAGATAGGGATGAAGGCATGAGTAGAGGCAACGGCAGATATGAAGGCAGGAGTAAAGGCAGGAGCAGAGATAGGGATGAGGCAGGAGTAAAAGCAAGAGCAGAGATAGGAATTGAGACAGGAGTAGAGACGGGGCAGAGGCATTGATGAAGGCAAAGATGGAGGCAGAAGTAGAGGCAGGGGCAGAGGCATTGATTAAGGCAGGGATGGAGGCAGGAGTAAAGGCGTAAGTTACACTTATTCACAAAGCAAGCTTAATAAACAATTGGTTTGGTGGGCTTGCTGAGGAAGAACCTTGATGAGATGAATTGGTAAACTAACTGTGAGTCAGGTGTGCTAACTGTGTGCTAATGCCGTCGTTAGTTGGTGTGCAGTGGCAGGGTTACTTACACTCCTTGGACATGCCCACTTCCAGACACTTCTGCAGCCGGCAGTACTGGCAGCGGTTGCGCGTCACCTTGTTGATGATGCAGCTCTTCTCCCGGTGACACGTGTACACCATGTTCTTCTGGATGCTCCTGCGGAAAAAACCCTGCAGGAACACAAACACACAGTCAGTCCTGGAGGTCTGAGAGGGATAAATATACCTACTGAAATGTTCCTTTCTCGACAACCTTGGCAAAGAGACCACTCTTCCACCTACTCAATGTACAAACAGTTTGTGGAAATCAATCATTTGCTGTGTGAAATCTGTACGGAGATCGTGGCTCAGTCGGATAAGAGCGGTCAAACTAGCCATATGTATACGGACACAGAGAAGTCAACAGCTGTAGTCAATCACAGTCAGTTACACTTTCACGAGGGCGACGGACAAGTGCAACACGCCTACCAACAGGTCATAAGTCCTGCAGGGTTGAGCACCACCTACACCCACCTTCTCAAGGTTGTCACAATTTGGATAATCCCAAACCTTACAATTCTTAGACATATGCAATTCCCCTGTGCACGCTGGCAACCTCTGGTTCTTTACATCGACCCAAGTCGGATTGATACACGTACAGAGGAACAAGCTTGTGCCAACGCCTCAACCAGACAGAAGGAGTCGCTGTTGTAGCTATACCCCGTCTAGCCCTGCCAACCTTGTACACGATCAAATGTAATGTCCAGTAAGCGTCTGGCTAACTAGCACTTCATGGACGCTTTATTTTTCCTCTTACAGGGAGCTTTAACACGTATGGAGGAACACACTACTCTCTCTGTATTCCTCTATCACTTCTGCTAGCACCTCGACCAGACAGTAGGAGTCGCTGTTGCAGTGGCATGACTTTTATACTCCGTTTAGCCCTGCCAACCTTATACACAATCAACTTTAATGTCGAGTATGCGTCTGGCTAACTAGCACTTCATGGTGCTTAATGTTTCCTGGACAGCGGTGGATTCTTACAGGGAGCTTTAACACTTATGGAGGAACACACTACTCTTTCTGTATTCCTCCATCACTCCTGTTAGCACCTCGACCAGACAGTAGGAGTGATCAGCCATCAAGTCCTTCACCAGTGAGGCTAGTGGCACCACAGAGATTCTAAGTGTATGATGATGTACAGTGTGTGTGTGTGTGTGTGTGTGTGTGTGTGTGTGTGTGTGTGTGTGTTTCACCTTGCAGCCTTCGCAGGCGCTGACGCCGTAGTGGTAGCCTGAGGATTTATCCTGGCAGACGAAGCACGGCTTGTAGACCCGTGGCGGAGGAGGAGGAGAAGGCGGACTGGGGACGATTTCCTCTGAACTCGTGCTCTGCGTCTCCACAGCTGGAACAGAAAAGAGGAAAAAATCAGTTTTATTCTTAAAGATCAAAATAATCACCCAAAACCAGGATCTCGGGTGGATTTCAGGTACCTGAGGAACGTTCCTCATGTAACAAAGATTAGAGACTAAATCACAGGCGGAGATTTTTCCACCCAGCAGATCTGACAGAGCCTGAACTGCTGAAGTTACTTTTGGATAAAGTTCGTTTTCTAATCATTCAGTCACAGAAAATGAAGTGCGGTGTTTTCCAGGGATCATTACATCATTTCACACTGCAGCGCTGCTCAGGATAAACGTCCAAAACATCTCAGAGAAGTGATTCTGAAACGCAGAGCAGCTCAGAGAACGTCAAACATAACAGAACGTTAGCATGAGCGCGAGGGTGTTTAAGCACGTGGTACTGAGTAACTGGACAGTGGCTTGTACTGGCCATGTCGTCGCTGCCCTGTGTGTGTGTGTAGCTGAACTCGTGTGTGGACGCGTGGTCATAATTTTAGATATCATGAGGACCCTCTCACTCCCATACACACAGTATCAGATTCACACCAACACGCTTACATGGTCAGAATCAACTACAGAGCGACTCTCATATCTCATCGAATTTTATCTGAACACGAGTGACCCTCAGGTATGAACACGAGTGACCCTCAGGTATGAGCACGTGTGAGCCTCAGGTATGAACACGAGTGACCCTCAGGTATGAACACGAGTGACCCTCAGGTATGAACACGAGTGACCCTCAGGTATGAACACGAACAAGAGTGACCTTCAGGTATGAACACGAGTGACCCTCAGGTATGAGCACGAACAAGAGTGACCCTCAGGTATGAACACGAGTGACCCTCAGGTATGAACACGAGTGACCCTCAGGTGTGAACACGAGTGACCCTCAGGTATGAGCACGAACAAGAGTGACCCTCAGGTATGAACACGAGTGACCCTCAGGTATGAACACGAGTGACCCTCAGGTGTGAACACGAGTGACCCTCAGGTATGAACACGAGTGACCCTCAGGTGTGAACACGAGTGACCCTCAGGTATGAACACGAACAAGAGTGACCCTCAGGTATGAACACGAGTGACCCTCAGGTGTGAACACGAGTGACCCTCAGGTATGAGCACGAACAAGAGTGACCCTCAGGTATGAACACGAGTGACCCTCAGGTATGAACACGAGTGACCCTCAGGTGTGAACACGAGTGACCCTCAGGTATGAGCACGAACAAGAGTGACCCTCAGGTATGAACACGAGTGACCCTCAGGTATGAACACGAGTGACCCTCAGGTGTGAACACGAGTGACCCTCAGGTATGAACACGAACAAGAGTGACCCTCAGGTATGAACACGAGTGACCCTCAGGTATGAACACGAGTGACCCTCAGGTATGAACACGAGTGACCCTCAGGTATGAACACGAACAAGAGTGACCTTCAGGTATGAACACGAGTGACCCTCAGGTATGAGCACGAACAAGAGTGACCCTCAGGTATGAACACGAGTGACCCTCAGGTATGAACACGAGTGACCCTCAGGTATGAACACGAACAAGAGTGACCCTCAGGTATGAACACGAGTGACCCTCAGGTATGAACACGAGTGACCCTCAGGTTACATTTTCGGCATTTATTAGACGCTTTTATCCAAAGTGACTTATAGTACTGTGACAGTATACAGTCTAAGCAATTGAGGGTTAAGGGCCTTGCTCAAGGGCCCAACAGTGGCAACCTGGCGGTGGTGGGGCTTAAACCAGTGACCTTTTGAATACTAGTCCAGTACCTTAATCGCTAGGCTACAGTATAAACATGCGTGAGCCTAAGGCGAAAGAAACCTGACCACAGCTGTAAAGAAATGTGTCCTCAGTTATAAACATGCGTGACCCTCAGGTGTGTGGAAAGAAGCGTGACCCTCAGGTAGACAAAAACATGACCCTCCGGTGTAAACATGTGTGACCCTTCAGCGAAAGAAACCTGACCACAGGTGTAAAGAAACATGACCTCAGATGAAAAGAAGCGTGACCTCAGGTGTAGACACTCATGACCCTCAGGTGTAGACACTCGTGACCCTCAGGTGTTAACACACGTGACCCTCAGGTGTAGACACTCGTGACCCTCAGGTGTTAACACACGTGACCCTCAAGTGTTAACATGCATGACCCTCAGGTGAAAATAAACCTGACCATGGGTGTAAAGAAATGTGACCTCAGTTGTAAACATGCGTGACTCAGGTGTGTGGAAAGGAGCGTGACCCTCAGGTAAAAAGGAGCGTGACCCTCAGATAAAAAGGAGCGTGACCCTCAGGTGTAGAGAAAAGTGACCCTCAGGTGTTAACATGCATGACCCTCAGGTGTAAAGAAACCTGACCACGGGTGTAAAGAAACGTGACCTCAGTTGTAAACATGCAGGACCCTCAGGTGTGTGAAAAGAAGCGTGACTCTCAGGTAAAAAGAAGCGTGACCCTCAGGTAAAAAGAAGCGTGACCCTCAGGTAAAAAGGAGCGTGACCCTCAGGTAAAAAGGAGCGTGACCCTCAGGTAAAAAGGAGAATGACCCTCAGGTAAAAAGAAGCGTGACCCTCAGGTAAAAAGGAGCGTGACCCTCAGGTAAAAAGGAGCGTGACTCTCAGGTAAAAAGAAGCGTGACCCTCAGGTAAAAAGGAGCGTGACCCTCAGGTAAAAAGGAGCGTGACTCTCAGGTAAAAAGAAGCGTGACCCTCAGGTAAAAAGGAGCGTGACCCTCAGGTAAAAAGGAGCGTGACTCTCAGGTAAAAAGGAGCATGACCCTCAGGTAAAAAGGAGCATGACCCTCAGGTAAAAAGGAGCGCGACTCTCAGGTACAAAGGAGCATGACCCTCAGGTAAAAAGGAGCGTGACTCTCAGGTAAAAAGGAGCATGACCCTCAGGTAAAAAGGAGCATGACCCTCAGGTAAAAAGGAGCATGACCCTCAGGTAAAAAGGAGCATGACCCTCAGGTAAAAAGGAGCGCGACTCTCAGGTACAAAGGAGCATGATCCCCAGGTAAAAAGGAGCGTGACTCTCAGGTACAAAGGAGCATGATCCCCAGGTAAAAAGGAGCATGACCCTCAGGTAAAAAGGAGCATGATCCCTAGGTAAAAAGGAGCGTGACTCTCAGGTAAAAAGGAGCGTGACTCTCAGGTAAAAAGGAGCATGATCCCTAGGTAAAAAGGAGCATGACCCTCAGGTAAAAAGGAGCGCGACTCTCAGGTACAAAGGAGCATGATCCCCAGGTAAAAAGGAGCGTGACTCTCAGGTACAAAGGAGCATGATCCCCAGGTAAAAAGGAGCATGACCCTCAGGTAAAAAGGAGCATGATCCCTAGGTAAAAAGGAGCATGATCCCTAGGTAAAAAGGAGCGTGACTCTCAGGTAAAAAGGAGCATGATCCCTAGGTAAAAAGGAGCGTGACTCTCAGGTAAAAAGGAGCATGATCCCCAGGTAAAAAGGAGCGTGACTCTCAGGTAAAAAGGAGCATGATCCCCAGGTAAAAAGGAGCGTGACTCTCAGGTAAAAAGGAGCATGATCCCTAGGTAAAAAGGAGCGTGACTCTCAGGTAAAAAGGAGCATGATCCCTAGGTAAAAAGGAGCATGACTCTCAGGTAAAAAGGAGCGTGATCCCCAGGTAAAAAGAAGCCTGACCCCCCGGTGTAAACACGCGTAGCCCTCCGGTGTAGAGAAAAGTGACCCTCGGGTGTAAACACACATGACCCTCTGTTGTAAAGAAACGTGACCTTAAGTGTAAAGAAATGTGACCTCATTTGTAAACATGTGTGACCCTCAGTGTGTGAAAAGAAGCTTGACCCTTCGATGCAGAAAGAGGCGTGACGTCAGGTGTAAAGAAATGTGACTTCAAATGTAAACACACATGACCCCAGGTGTAAACATGCGTGGCCCTCAAATGTAAAGAACCTGACCTCAGGTGTAAAAAAATGTGATCCTCAGGTGTAAACACGCATGACATGCCATTTTGCACTTAATTTACATCAGTAAAGTTAGTTCACAACATTCACATTCAAACATCAATTTCATTAGAAAGTCCAATAACACACTGGATCTGATTTTCATAAATCTGATTCCTCTCACACTGATCCTTCATCGTATTTTACAGTAAGAGACGCAGAGTGGTGAATATTAAACGTTTCATATTTACGAGCTTTAATCAGAGCGATTACGAGTGGATCGTACCTCAGGACTATCAGAGATCAGACTGAAATCACAACTACACCTGCGACTGTCAGGAAATTCCTAAAAAATAACAGCATCACACAATCTGATCAAAAGTATGTGGACACCTGGAGCTCGTTTAGCAGTAAAATAAAGCTGTTCCCACCATCCATTTCTCATTTGTGTCTTCCTACCAGATTTTGGAGTGTGTCTGTGGAAATTCCCGCCCATTCAGTGAAAAGAGCATTCGTGAGCTCAGGCTTTGATTCTGGACAATCAACATTCACAGGGGTTAGAGTTAGATCACCTTACTTGTCATGATGGACCAGAAAAGGACCCTCCCGAAACTGTTGCTGCAAAATCTGAATGGGTTTGGCTGTAAACATACTTGTGGCCGTTTGGTGTCGAAGTAAACCTGGACCTTCTGGTCTGTATCCCTATCTGCTCGTCTCTGAAGGTTCGGCTCTGGGTCCAGACACATTCAGTTCTCATTACAGGAGGGGCTGGTGGGTGTGTATGTGTGTGTGTGTGTGTGTGTGACTTAATCAGATTTAGGTCGGATAAATCTGACTGCAGTCTGTTAGCAGGCCTGTAGGACGGAACTGTTCATATCAAATCTCTCTCCCACACACACACACACACACACCAGTCTACGCCTGAGGGTAGATTAGATTATATGCAGTCATCCAGACATGTGTGTGTGTGCACGTGTGTGTGTGTGTGTGTTGTTTGAATCAAACGTTCAAACCAGTGTGAACTGCGCTATAGGACCAAAAGTATGTGGACAAATGCTTGTTGGACAGTATAAAGCCAGTATAAACAGTATAAAAGGTAAGAATGTGGAGTATGTCTGTGGGAATTTGCTCCCATTTGGTTAAGAGCTTTCGTGGAGTCGGGCGCTGATGTTAGATGAGGCCTGGCTCACAATCGACATTCTAGTTCATTCCAGAGGTGGTCAGTGGGATCTGTACACGAGTCTTTATCCTGATCAGGGTCACAGTGGATCCAGAACATTTGTATGAGTAAATATGACTCACCAAACTACATTTCCCATCAGCCATTGCTTCCTACAGTTATCCAACGTGACCGTGTGTGTGTGCGTGTGCTCATACACTGCATGCGAGGAAAACCCGCTCATTTCCTGCACCCTTCTGTGGGTTTTATATGGCACCCCCCACCACACACACACACACACACACACACACAGCTTTCCGGTGAGGTGGGTCATCTTGGCACAGTTAAGTAAGAGTGCAGGTCAAAGTTACACACACACGCACGCACACACGCGCACACACACATTGTATAATCTTATGATAGCAAGATCGACCTTGCAGATTTGGCCAATCACGGGTGAGCCCTGCTGACCCCTGTTACCATAGCAACAGTAGGACAGGAAGCCCCGCCCTCCGTGTCGCTATTGGATATAAATAGTTTGGCTGAGTATTAGTCAGAGAAACGTTGGTCCCTGTGTGTGTGTGTGTGTGTGTGTGTGGCCACTCTGGATGTTCCACTATGGAACTAATATGAGGAATCACAAATGTGTGTGTGTGTGTGTAGTCACTCTAGATGTTCCACTATGGACCTAATACGAGGAATCACAAATGTGTGTGTGTGTGTGTGTGTGTGTGCATTTGATCACTCTACATGTTCCACTATGGACCTAATATGAGGAATCACAAATGTGTGTGTGTGTGTGTGTGTGTGGTCACTCTAGATGTTCCACTATGGACCTAATATGAGGAATCACAAATGCCATACCGGTGTGTGTGTGTGTACATCAACACAACACTAATGAGCTAGGGCAGAGGTCACCAAAACAAATCTGACAAGTGCTGGAGCTGATCCAGCCTGTTAACACACACACACACACACACACACACACACACATTAAGTGAAACTCCGGGGGAACCCGTTCACACCGGCATGGTACACTATATCAAAATAATTTACCACATAACACATAACAGCCTTCATTCCACACGATTTGGAGTACAAACTTTGAACACACACACACACACACACACACACACACACACACACACACACATCCTTTTCATGTCGGTGTCTCCACCTCACTTTCTCTTGTGCCCTTTATTCTCCTTTTCCAGCCAGCAAAACACACACCCGCGCACACACACTTGTGTACACACACAAAGCTCTCCTGAAAGATGAGTTCGTGACAGCAGTACAGGGAAAACCCCAAATCCAAACAATGAGCTATATTCATAATACACACACACACACACACGCGCAAACACTGACACTCATACACACTACTACACACGCACACACACTAATACACATTAATACCTGCACACTGACACTCATACACACTACTACTACACACATACACACATATACACATTAATACCTGCACACACTGACACTAATACACACACTACTACACACACACACTGACGCACACACTGAAACTCTTACACACACTACTACATGCACAAACACACGCACACACACACATTAATCCCTGCACACACTGACACTAATACACACACTACTACACACACACTGTAACTTTTACACACACTACTACATGCGCATACACACTGACACTAATACACACACTACTACACACACACTGATGCACACACTGAAACTTTTACACACACTACTACATGCACAAACACACGCACACACATACACCTTAATACCTGCACACTCAAACTCAAACTCAAAAGAAGCTTTATTGGCATGACAAATAAGGACATTCGTATTGCCAAAGCAAGTTACAGGGAAATATAAAAATAAAAATAAGAAAAAACAAAAATATACAGAACAGTTACATGTGCAAAAAATATTATAAAATAGAATAAAATATTAATAAAAACATAATATCAAAAATAATAACAATAAAAATTATAATATTTACATTAATGAGGTAGAAAAACGATCAGTTTGTGTGTGCGTGTGTGTATGTGTGTATGAGACATGGTCACCCACTGTCCCTCACCTGGTGGCAGGTGTGTGTATAGAGTGCTGCTAGTGTGCAGCTCTCTCTGTGTTCCCTCAGTAGGTGGGGCAGTTTGTCGGGGTCTGGGAGGGAGGTAAAGTTGGGGATGATGTTATTAAATTTAGGGAAGAATTGGGAGCGGACGTGGTGGTACTTGGTACACCGGGTGAGGAAGTGCAGCTCCGTCTCTACTGTACTGAGAGTGCAGTGCTGACACAACCTCTCCTCCCGGGGCAGCCAGGACCGGGTGTGTCGCCCCGTCTCCACGGCCAGGTCGTGTGCGCTCAGTCTGTACCTCGTCAGGGTGTTTCTTAATTTAGGGTCGGATACTGTGCTCAGATAATCTGCTGCACTGTAGTGTCTGTTTAGGGCCAAATAACAAATAACAAATAACACTGAATTTTACTCTGAGTTTTAGTTTCAGTTTCCCAATAATTCAGATATTTAGTTCTGAGTCTTTGTGTAATTTGGTTTATTCTAATTGGGTTTACAGATTTCTCCTGTTCCTGAGTCTTTATTGTGTTAGTGTGTGTTAGTGGTGTGTCGGCGTGTGTTATTACAGTGTCTGTGTGTGTTAGTGGTGTATCGGTGTGTGTTAGTGGTGTATCTGTGTGTGTTAGTGGTGTATGGGTGTAGTGACTCAGGACCAGTTGGATGAGGGGACTGGTATGTTTGCTCAGCTCTTGGTGTTCAGGGCTTTATAATGATAAGATTGGCACTAATACACACACTACTACACACACACACTGACGCACACACTGAAACTTTTACACACACTACTACATGCACAAACACACGCACACACATACACATTAATACCTGCACACACTGACACTAATACACACACTACTACACACACACTGATGCACACACTGTAACTTTTACACACACTACTACATGCACAAACACACGCACACACATACACATTAATACCTGCACACACTGACACTAATACACACACTACTACACACACACTGACGCACACACTGAAACTTTTACACACACTACTACATGCACAAACACACGCACACACATACACATTAATACCTGCACACACTGACACTAATACACACACTACTACACACACACACTGAAACTTTTACACACACTACTACATGCGCATACACACTGACACTAATACACATTAATACCTGCACACACTGACACAATTAGTTATACATGCACTCATACATTAATACATGTACACACATTAATATACTCACAACTACATGTACACATATTAATACACACACTAATACATGTACACATTAATATGTACACACACTAATACACACATTAATACATGTACACACACAAATACACATTAATACCTGCACACACAATTAGAGTTGTACATGCACTCATACACACACGCCAACACACACTACTACTACATGTACACATATTAACACACATACAGTACATTATTACACACACTACTACATAAACACACACTAATACACACACACTACTACATGTACACACATTAACACACACACTACTACATGTACACACATTAACACACACTACTACATGTACACACACTAATACACACAAACACATACTACTACGTCTACACACACACACTACATGTACACACACTACTACATGTACACACACTAATACACACAAACACATACTACTACGTCTACACACACACACTACATGTACACACACTAATACACACACTACTACATGTACACACACTAATACATGTACACACATTAACACACACTACTACATGTACACACACTAATACACACAAACACATACTACTACGTCTACACACACACACTACATGTACACACACTACTACATGTACACACACTAATACACACACACTAACACATACTACTACGTCTACACACATACACTACATGTACACACACTAATACACACACTACTACATGTACACACACTAATACACACACTACTACATGTACACACACTAATACATGTACACACGTTAATACACACACACTTCTATTTTTAGTATGCTTTGAACCTGCTTTACTTTTAATGATGAGTAAAGAATTATGTAGTGTGTGTGTGTGTGTGTTCATATTTTTTAAGTAGGGGTACAAAACACACCAGAAATCTGATAGTTGGTGATAGTTGCTACGCTGCTTCAAATCAAGTGTTTTTGGGAAAAAGAATTTTTTTAAAACAAACACATGAACCAGCGTTCAAACACACACACACACACACACTCACATACCTGCATAGGTAAAGCACTAGCTGTATGGAACCAATGAAAACATCGCTGTTTATCATTTCTTAACTCTGTGCTAACCAGCGCTAGCCTCTCCGACCCCGACCTGTTCAGACACGCCGAGTAAAACGGTCTCCAGTGTTCGGTTTAATGGATTAAATCATAAATCATGATCTATATTCATATAACGAGATGTTTGTATTATTATAATGATCTTACTTTATTACTACTGCATTACTACTAGAGAATATCAGCGAGTGTAGGTCTGCTGATGATTTAAGAAGAACTGACGTGTAGTTTAGGTGAGAACGTAATCAGAAGCTCCAGCTTTAGTGAATAATCGTTGCTCTTCACCTCCTCACCTCTGACCTGCAGAGTAAATAATATTCATGTATTCATAACATTAGGAAGTGTTTCGTTAAAGGGGCGGAGCTTCGTCTGCACATTTAACGTGCCACACAGGTCAACACTGGCCTCGGGCTGAGCGGCTACGGAAGTGCGAACTCTGATAACCTTTACTGCTTAAACACACACAAACACACAAACACACACACACACACACACACACACACACGTGTGTATAACCTTAAAAAGCTATTAAGATGTATATAGAACTGAATGAAAATCTACAGGAAGTCTCAGTAAACATTAAAACAATATTTACTGCGACAACAGTCCACATTATTTAAAGCTGAAATGAAAAACATCTGGTTCTCTTAAACCTCCATGTGCTCTATTATTCCACCTCCATGCTTTTATTTCTTCTCGTTTAGATGATCATAACTCTGTGTACGGGGTAACCGATCGTCCTTTTGTAATAATGCCAGTCCCGACTTCCCTTCACTGACTTCCAGTCAAATTTAGGATTTATTTTAAGGTATTATTGCTTGTTTTAAGGCCATAAATGGGATGGCACCATCGTACCTTGCAGTACTATTGCAAGTTTGGATTCCTCTGAAAATCCCATGGTCTGGTAACCTGATGGCTTTTGGAAACATCGAGGTCTAAGCTCGAGCCTGATATTATGGAACAATTTGCTCTCTTGGATTAGGACTGCACCATCATTTGTAGCACTTTCCCACCAGAAGAACTCTGGTTCTTGAACCGTTTCCATTCCGGTTTCTTCGAACCTTGGTGTGTTTTAGAGAACCCACCCATGTTTCCACCAGTTTTTGGGAGTCAAGCATGAGTTTATTTCTTCTCATTTAGATGATCGTAACTCTTTGTATGTGGGCAACTGATCGTCCCTTAGTTGGTTCAATTGGAGAAGGAAACATGAATCGATAATGCCAGTACCGGCTTCCCTTCACTGGTTGCCAGGAGAATATAGGATTATCTTAAGGTATTATTGCTGGTTTTAAGGCCTTACATTTAAATTTTCAGTATTTAGCAGACGCTTTTATCCAAAGCGACTTACACAATGAGCAATTGAGGGTTAAGGGCCTTGCTCAAGGACCCAACAGTGGCAACTTGGTGGTGGCGGGGCTTGAACCGGCAACCTTCTGTTTACTAGTCCAGTACCTTAACCACTGAGCTATCACTGGCCTTACATGGGATGGCACCATCATACCGTGCAGTACTATTGCAAGTTTGGATTCCTCTGAAAATCCCAAGGTCTGGTAACCTAATGCTTTTGGAAACATCGAGTCTTTGCAGTAGCTGCTCGGATATTACGGAAGAACTTGCCTTCCCAGATAAGGACTGCAAGTCAATGCTGAAGACACGTCTTTTTACTTTGGCATTTAACACTGGTTGTGGGGTGTAGAGACTGTAATTAATACTTTTAATAGCTTTAATATGTATAATGTTGTAGGAATCATGCTATTATAAGATTGGATTTATCTGTATCCTTGATTGTTTTATGTCATGTAGTATACTGAGCCTGTACAGCACTTTGTGTTTGCCTTGCTCAATGGACCAAAGTACTTGATGGAACATTGTTTTGTCTTGATAAACTCTTAACTAATAATATTGATAAGTAGCTTCTGACGCCTCTCTTGTTTTCTTCACATGTTTATCTTGAGCTTCCATCTCTGAGGTTTGTTCGCTTTCGTGCTGCAACTGTTTTCTTTAAATCCCACTACAGATTTTCTATTACATTTAAATCTGGACACTGAGAAGATCCACTCCAGGATATTCCAGGACTGATTTATTGGCCAAGCTTCGATTGACTTGGGAGTGCGCTTGGAATTAAAGCTCAGTTTAAGCAGAAGATTTCTCCTCAAAACATCTCAGTGTTTCTGCGAATCCATGATGCCAGTCAGACTAAGACAGGTTTAAGAGTGCCGGTTTCTGCAGCATGCTTGACCATGGGGGTCGAATCATTCTGGTCATAAGCCTTGGGTTTCTCGCACCAGACAAACCGCTGATCCATGTGGCTAAACAGTTCCAGTTTCTAATTCTTTATTCCACAGAACTGTGTTCCAGTTGCGTTCCAGCTCTGTTGGCCAATCCAAATTCATGGGTGGCATGTGTTGTGGAGTCCGACCACAAAGTCCTTGGTTGTGAAGTGATCTTTTTATGGCTGGTTATTGGGTCTGTCTGAAATCCTAGTGAGCTGCCTTGCTGCCTAATCAGCTGCCTCAGTAGAGATGATTCTAATAATACATTGAACTCATAAGGCAGGTTATATAGACGCTCTACTTAGACAGAGATTATGGCGATTATGTTAGCCTCAGGTCACTCAAACTGATGGGCTGAAGCACCACAACCCGCTAGAACGCCAGCTAACGTCTCCCTCCGTGTACCGAAAATGGTTAAACTGTCCCTGACGAGCCTGAATTTACAAATAAACGACACTTGTGCACCTTTATACAGAT